>NW_005362486.1:601339-607101 GCF_000412655.1 Myotis brandtii
GGCCTAAGCCAGCAGGTGGACATCCTCCGAGGGGTCCCAGACTGCAAGAGGGCATAGGCCGGGCTGAGGGACCCCCCACCCCGAGTGCACAAATTTTTGTGCACCGGGCCTCTAGTTACTTTATAATTATATACCATCTAAGTTTCTAATATGATGCTATTAGGCTGTTATCTCTTTAGAAACAGTTACCTCTTTGAAAAGATTCAAACTGATGGGCTTTCCTGAAAACTTTTCCTCATGCTATGGGGACAGTTTCTTTTCTCTTTCAACCGACCTCTTTTCATATCAAGCTGCCCTTTAGCTTAACAGCAGTTCTCAACCTGTGGGTCGCGACCCCTTTGGTGATCGAATGACCCTTTCACAGGGGTCGCCTAAGACCATCCTGCATATCAGATATTTACATTACGATTCATAACAGTAGCAACATTACAGTTATGAAGTAGCAACGAAAATAATTTTATGGTTGGGTCACAACATGAGGAACTGTATTTAAAGGGCCAGAAGGTTGAGAACCACTGGCTTAGAAGATAACATCTTGGCTAGAAGAGCACCTTGCTAAATCTAATGTTTCAGTGGTCAGACCCTGTGATTGGGTGGTCCATGGGATAAGCCCATTGAACAAACTTTACCCAAAACATGAAAGACCTCGTTCCTCCTCCAAGCCCCAGCAGAGAGGATATAGCATCAATTAATGAGGACATCAATTAAAGATAGGCAGTTGATGGCATGACAATATTAATACCATTTTTGGAAACTCACTGGGTTCCACCTATTGTGGAAAATATGTTACATACGTTATTACCAGCCTGTATGATAAAATCATTAGTTAGATATTAGTGTCACTTTTTTAGAGATGGGGAAACTGCAGCGGTATGAACAATCAGAGATATGAAGTGCCTTAGCCAATGGAGCTTTGAGGTGAGCAAGTTGAGATTTAAAGTCAAGTCTGTCTGGATATGAAACCAAATCTCAAGCTTTGCCCACCACCCTCCCCAACCTCACGTAACTCCAGAAGTGTCCCCCTCCACCCCCCCTTCACCCCCACATCCAGCCAGACCTCTGGTCATCTGGGAACCAGCACTCACTTTTGTCCTACTCTTGACTTTGGCCAGTATCAGCCGCTGCCCATTTAGCTTCAGACTGCTTAAATTCCACTGGTCTCATCCTTCGGCACCTAACGACTACTGGGAGAATGACTGATGGGAAAGATTAGCTGTCACTTAGTACTTGTCCCTAGTGCAGTGATGGCGAACCTTTTGAGCTCAGCATGTCAGCATTTTGAAAAACCCTAACTTAACTCTGGTGCTGTGTCACATATAGAAATTTTTTGATATTTGCAACCATAGTAAAGCAAAGACTTATATTTTTGATATTTATTTTATATATTTAAATGCCATTTAACAAAGAAAAATCAAACAAAAAAAATGAGTTCGCGTGTCACCTTTGACATGCCTGTCAGAGGTTCGCCATCACTGCCCTAGTGGGTGTTTTTTCAGAGAGAGAGAGGTTTGCCATCACTGCCCTAGTGGGTGTTTTTTCAGAGAGAGACTGGAGAGTATAATGGAAAATGGTTGGGATTTAGGCTTCAACAGAACTGCATCGAAAGCTTAACACTGTTATTTCACCGCATCGTTAGTTAAGTGACTTTGCATCTTTGAGCCTGATGTCGCAGTATGTGACATTATATCTCCACTAGAACATACACTGTCTTTGTGTGTTGAAACCACACTGAGACATTGCTGAAGGCTTAGAGCTCCCCCGGCATCTGTGCAGCCAAGAAAGGGAACTGAGAGTCTGGGGCTCTAAAAGGAGGTGACGGTGGGGTACTATTCCTAGTGACACCCATTCATTTCCTGGGGGAAGTCCATATCTATAACTCAAAATAGCCCTTTGACAATGACTCATTGGTGAGTCCAATAATGTGATTTAAATTTTTCTACCCAGAAATATCTGATGAAGAGAGTGGTTGTAAGTAAAGCATGGGGATGGTCACTGGCATTTTGACACTCATCGTCACAGAGCGGTGTGGAAACTAGATAGTGAACGTGACAGGGTAAATAAGATTTAAGGAACGAATGCACTTCCGTCTCTTGTTAATATATGTACTCTACTTATGTGGCATCTCCCTAATCAGGAAACCAGTGTCATTTTCCTGATCTAATGACCAACTGGCAAAGGTCAGTCAGGGTGTATGTACCATTCCAGGCATTTAGAATAATTTGAGTTAAGATTGTTTATGGGAGAGGGATAGGTTTAAGGAGTAGGCATTGGTATTCTGAATGACCACAGCCTATCATAAAGAGTGAATTTGAAGCAGTCTAATAAAGATGGTTAAGATGTTTTTCACAGTGGAGAGGGAGCAATTTATTGCTACTTAAAAAAAAAAGAAGAAGAAGAGAGATGGAATTACCTGGAATCCATGGTAAAGCTATTGAAATTGGGTACAACACATGGAGCACAAAGACAAGAAGAGAAGCTCAGATGTTGGGCTAGAGAGAACTATATATTTCCCTTCCTTTGTAAATCATTTTTTTTCCCACTAGAGAAGAAAGGGTAAAAACGTGCTGAATGCTTAACATGTTTGAAATTACCTCATAACTTTGTATATACAAACACATTTAATTTCCACAACAATCTAATAAAAAGAGGCCAGTTAACTACAGCCCTTGAATCTAGGCAGCTGCCTATTTTACTATGGCCTGTGAGCTAGGGATAGTGTTTATATTTTTAAATGGTTATATTTTGAATGGTTATGTAAGTGCCTACATGATGTCCTCCATTTACTTTTCGGCCTGCAAAGCCTAAAATATGTATTAACTGATCCTTTAAGGAAAAGTTTGCCAACCACTGTGTTATGTGTGTTTTTCCCCCCATTACTTTTCAGAGAAACTGGAAGGGAGATAGGGAGGAAGGGAGAGAGAGAGAAGCATTGATGTGAGAAAGACATGTCTACCAGTTGCCTCCTGCATGTATCCTGACTGGGGGCAGGGAGTAAACCGCAACCCAGGCATGTGCCCTTGACCGGGAATCAAACCCATGACCCTTCTGTGCGTGGGCCCCATGCTCTAACCACTGAGCACACCACCCAGGTCTTGTGCTATGTTTTCATGCCTCTCTTGCAGAGGAGAAAATCGAGGCAGTCAATTCTTTTGTTGTTGTTGTTTCCAAATAATAGGACAAGGATTCTAAATCAAGCAGTTTCCTTCTAGAATGCGTGCTCTTAATTATGCTACTGCTCTGCACCCGAGAAATGAAGAACATTTATCTTTGATGACGGCTAAGAGGGAAAAGTCCAATTAAAAATCACGTGCACCATCAAAATACTCGTAATCACTGCACACTTTAAGTCCAGATACCAACTTAGGACTGTAGGTGAAGAAGCTGAGCTTTGCCACGGGGAACAACCAGAGATGATGAAAATCCACAAATAGGCCCTGGAGAAACGTTGACAGACAGAGCGGCGGGAGTGGAGTCTAGGCAGGACTCCCATAGGGATCTGCTAAGCGGGGACAGAAAGAGGAAATGTGGTCAACAGCCTATGTTCAGGGTTTCACCAAGCCTCAGGGATCTAGAAGGCAATCCCCCTTTCCTGAACGACAGTGAAGATGATCAGATGAGGCTGCCTGAAGACAGGCCAAAGCCTCATGCTGAGTCTCTCACCAGCCCTCAGAACTGGGCCAATGAATGCCACCCTCCAGCAGCCATAGAATATCTGTGTTTGGCTTTCAGACCAACATCCAGGGCCCTGAGCCTCCTTTGTATCTCTCTCCTTCGTGTGTAAATACGTTTTGTGTCTTAGCTCTTGTTTAAGGGGCTATTCCAATTCTTCAAGAAATAGTGGATTTAGGAAACAAAAGAAACCAGTACTCTCTTTTCAGTGGAGGGAGAGAACCACTGAGGATTTGCAGTTTGGGAGACTGGAGCTGTGGTGATGGGTAAGCATCCACAGCTGGTCCAGGCAGCCAGCACAGAGAGGTGGACAGAATCAGAGCCCAGATTGGGGGCTGCCCACCCACTGGGCATGCTTGCCCCCCAGTACCTCCACCAAAATCATGGCACCAGGAGCTCCAGCCTTTAGTTCCAACCTGCCCAGTCCTGAAGCAACCCCCAGGGCACCTCAGAAGTGAAAGCAGAAGCTGAAGGTGAGTAGGTAGAAGTGGGAAAAGGAAGGCAAGGGTATACAAACCTAGGTTTTCTTAACTGGTGAGCCTCTGTTCCATCAGTGGTAACATGGGCACAATGTTCTCTACCTCGCAAGGGTTGTGTTACTGTTAGGGGAAAAATTAGAATATTGGGGACCAGCTATAATTATCCTATATAATAAAAGCCTAATATGCAAATTGTCCTGCCTAGACCAGGAGTTTGACCGGGAGTTTGACCAGGGGGCAGGGCCAGCCGGCCAACCAACTGCGGCCCCTTCCCCCAGATAGGGGGAAGGGAGGCCCCAGCCCGCAGCTGGAAGCTAGCTGCTAGGGACCCTAACTGTGCACAAATTTTGTGCACTGGGCCTCTAGTAAGAAATATTACTCGTGCTCTGTTAACCATAATTGTTTTGTTCTGATTAAAGAAAGCACATTCCAACCTGGCTGGGAGTTGCACGTGGGACCTGGGAGCTCACCTGGAAATGTGGCCCATCCTCTCCATGTGGGAGCTGCCTATTATCATGGAAAGATTAACAACCTTGTAGCTGAAACCAGAGGCATCAGCCCTTTGCATAACCACAGGCCTTTGCACACCCCCAGCCCACATTACCTGTAAACTGCCCATTTTCATTTTGCATACCCATTCTTATCCCTTTTGCCTACTTCCCCATGTAATCTTAGTCCTTCTCCCCAAAATAAGCAGCTGGCTCATGGTGGGGGGCTGCTTATTGTGGATGACCTGCTGCTCTCCCATGCTGCCGGCAGTATTGGAATAAATACTCATACATGATTCAACCCTGTCTCTGCTTAATTAGCTCAAGTAGCGACAGGCAGCATGGACCCATTGATTGTCCAGTTACATTACCATTCGAAAAAGGGAAATATTCTTGGTCCTTTTTTGTACCTGCAAGTCTTACACCAAAATTATTTCATTCTACTATTAAATATCTCCAAAGGAGATCACACAACCCTCCCTAACAGGACATTAATTTCATCCTAACTTCTTCAATTCTGTGTGTGTTTGAGTGTTCAATAGCCCAGAAAACAGGACTGAGCCCGGGCTGAGGCCCCCTACTGTCTGGGCAGGTTCTGAAGCTCACAGCACTGTCTCCCCTGTAATGAAAGCCTGTTTCTGGACCCAGCTGTCCCATGCCTGCTTCACAAGCAAGGCATGATGACACTTTGATTTGCTCCATCACTAACTGCTTTGGCAGGGAAGTTCTTGTTTGAACTACACTTTAGAACAGTGATGGTGAACCTTTTGAGCTCGGCGTGTCAGCATTTTGAAAAACCCTAACTTAACTCTGGTGCCATGTCACATAGAGAAATTTTTTGATATTTGCAACCATAGTAAAACAAAGACTTATATTTTTGATATTTATTTTATATATTTAAATGCCATTTAACAAAGAAAAATCAAACAAAAAAAATGAGTTCGCATGTCACCTCTGAAACGCGTGTCATAGGTTCACCATCACCAGTCAAGAAAAATCACAACTTCCCCCTTTTAACCTATTTCCTATGTTGTGTGTGTGTTATGCCCAGATTTCAGGATCCCCAAGAAACCACATCAGGGAGCCAGCCAGTCCGATGCAAAAGCATAAGAGTCTTTATTCGAGC
>NW_005362486.1:607950-612897 GCF_000412655.1 Myotis brandtii
CCCTGGGCTGTTCTTGGGCTAATTTCTTCAACTTCTTTTGTCCAATGCCCCTATCCCCTCCCCTCTGTTCCCTGTTAGTCTGTTCTAAGTATCCATGCCTCAAAGGCCAGTTTTCTGCATATTTGCCTTTCTTTCTCTCTCTTAGATAACTGAGACAATTTGCAAGAGAAAAAGAATATGATGCTAGCATAAGAAAAGTCCATTCAAGAGTCACAATTTTGGGAAAGGGTGCATGGGTGGGAACTGAGCAACCAAAGAACTTATATGCATATATGCACAACCACAACCCCTGGACACCCTATAGGGTGATGAAGGCCTGGGGGCGGGAGGTGAGGGGTGGGGTTGGGGATGGCTAGAAGAGGTCAATGGGGGAGGGGGGGAGAGGGAAAGGGAGACATATGTAATACTTTCAACAATAAATATTTTTTTAAAAAAAGAGTAACAACTTGCTGGTGGTTCTGAAAGAAATGGAAGCAAACTTTCTTTCCTCGCACACATGGTTCACGTATTTCCTAACATTCTGCCTGGATACCATCACCAAGGAAGGGGTGGAAGCAAATGTCAGCCATTTCCTTTGGAGCACTGGCCCCAGCTCTCAGGCCCCTGTGGTGAGGGGCCAGCCCCCTGTTGGACTCTGTTTTGGGTGTATGCACCCATTGATACTTTCAATGAATCTGAAGTTTCTACTACTTGGCCCTCATAATAATGGCGGTTCCTTTCAGCTCTGCTCCCTGTGCATTGATTTGGTTGATCTCTACAAGCTCAGCAACCCTATTTCCGAAATGTCCTGCCCCAGGGATGGGCGGGGAGAGAGGCAGGAACTTAGGCTACTGGTTGAGGCCCAGGGATTCGCTGGAAGAGAGGGAAGGCCTGGTTTGCAGATGTCATGGAGGAGATGGCTGCAATGTCCATGTCCACCCTTAAAAAACAACAACACACTAATAAGATAAACTTGATATTTAAACAGGTGTACGTATTTAATGTATACAATTCAATGATGCTCAGGTGTGTACCCATGAAACCATCACCATCATGAAGGCTGTAAATTTATCCATCATCTCTCATCTCCCTAAGTTTCCTTCCACCCTTTTATTGTGTGTGTGTGTGTGTGTGTGTGTGTGTGTTTATGTTAAGAACACTTAACATAATATCTACCCTCTTTGTATTTTTTTAAGGGCTGACCAATCAAAAGTTCAGAGAGAACTTTTATGTTTTTGTGTGTGTTTTTTTTGTCCAAAAATCACAATAAGCTTGGAAGAGAGAGGGCGCTAGAACTTGAGTTTCTGAGCAGATCATTTTCCATGACAACACACCACCTCTGCCTTTCCCACAAACCCTCCAAGGCACACGGGTTTGTGTGGCTGATCTGAGTGTGATATACAGACTTTCTGGGGACAGCATGCCACCGATTTGGAAAGATGGCTTTGTGGTGTGTCACCACAGAGCCTGTCGGCAGATGGCAGAGGGGCCTCAGGTTCCACGACAGCCTTTCCTTAGGAAGAGCTCCCCCAGGTTCCATCTGCTCCATTGTTTTCCAAGAACCGGTATCTGGGCTTCCCATAGGGCTGCCAGGTGCCTGGGAGCATTCCCCCCCCCCCCCCCCCCCCCAAGACATTGCTTATGCTCATTTCCTTCCCTGGCTCTCTCTAGAACAAATGTTGCAGTATCTCTCTCAATTAAACATACAATAAGAAGGGAAGGGATCCATTTTACCATTACCCAGGCCACCAAGCACCTTCAATCTCCAACTTTGCATTCTGTACTGTTACAATATGGCCTCTAGAAAAAAAAGAAAAAAAAAACAGGTCCGCTTGAACACTGCACCCCCTCTCCTTGAGATGTCTCAAGGACTTTGTCCCTGCAGTTAGCCCCTCTCGTACCTTCATCAACATTACCCTCATTAGTGGGCGAGTGGTCATTCCCGATAGCATGGTGCCCACTACTTTACTCACTGATAGAGTCTGCCTGAAGGGTCACACCCACCCCTCCAGGTACCACTTAATAATTTTACTTCCCTGATAGCACAACTCTCAAAAGAATGGTTCATACTCACTATGTTCACTTCTTCATCCCAAATACCTTTGGAGACCTGCTCTACTTGATTCCTGGCCACTTTGTCAATGCTACTCTAACTCTAATCAAGGCCACCGGCTCCATCTACATTATAAAACCTAATGGTCAACGGCCAGAATTCAGCTTCCTTGGCCTCTCAGCATCACTGACCATATCAGAACTTCATCCTTAACACGTGCTACATGTGGCTACTGGGCATCTCTACCCCAGGTTTCTGTCTTACATCACTGGTCACTTTCTCTGTGTTCTTTCCTGGTCCTTCCCTCTCTTACAGGTGTTGGCAAATATTCTCCTGCTAAACTCTCTCCTGAGTAATCTTATTCAGTCCCAAATATGTGTTTCTTTAATATATATATATATTTTTTTTTCAGAGGAAGGGAAAGGGAAGGAGAGATAGAAACATCAATGATGAGAAGGAATCATTGATTGTCTGCCTTCTGCACGACTCCCACTGGGGATCGAGCCTGCAAACCAGGCATGCGCCCTGACTGAAAATGGAACCATGACCTCCCGGTTCATAGGTCAATGGTCAACCACTGAGCAATGCCAGCCAGGCCCAAATATGTGTTTTTATCTCCAGCTTATCCCTAGAACCCCAGGTGTATATTTACCTCCTTACCTAAAACTTGATTTTCAAAAACAAACTTCTTAACTACCCTTTTATTGATTCCACCTCTAGCTTTCTCTATTTCGGTAAATAATTCAACCGTTCTCAAGCCAGGTGGAATTTTGTCATGCCTCATGCCCTAAGCCCTGAGCAAATCCCAGTGGTTCAAAGACCGAGAAATTTTCTGAATATAGCTAGAGTGATTTTTTTCATCCTTCACCACCTTCCCCTATTGTGCGCCAGCACCTTCTCTCACCTGGATCACTATGAGGGTTTTCTACCTACTTCTACCTTTGTCTTGCTGCAGTTTATTCTCCACATGGCAACTAGCATGGCCTTGAGGAACAAATTCTCCAATAGCTTTCCTTCATGCTCAGACCATAATCCAAACTCCTGCAATCACGCCCTACATCATGTCTGATCTTCTTTGCATTTGCTGGTTTCTGTGCATAAAATCTCCACTCCTTCCCCTAAATCTTCACATGGCTTCCCTCCTCGCTTCATTGGGAGCCCCCCTCAGATTTTATTTATTCAGAGTACGTTCACAGTCTCCCTATTTAAACGGGTCCTACAGACACCTTTATCCTACTAAAGTTTTCTTTACGACACTCGCTGAATGAAATTATAATGCATTTTCTCAATTTTTAATTTTAAAAAGGAAGACATTATTTTCTCTCTTTTTTAGCACTGAAGCCCCAGAGCCCAAAATGGTACTTAACACACAGTAACTGCTCAGTAAGAGATTGTTGGGAAAAATGAATAAGTACGTGAATGTAAACATCCTATGAGTTACGTGATTATTTAACGTGAAGCACGTGTGTTGAGAATGAGCTTGTCAATCAGGCTGGTGTTAAGGATAAAAGAATGACTGTTGTGCTAACCCACAGAACAGCGGTTCTCAACCTGTGGGTCGCGACCCCTTTGGGGGTCGAACGACCCTTTCACAGGGGTCGTCTAAGACCATCGGAAAACACATATATAATTACATATTGTTTTTGTGATTAATCACTATGCTTTAATTATGTTCAATTTGTAACAATGAAATTGGGGGTCACCACAATATGAGGAACTGTATTAAAGGGTCGCGGCATTAGGAAGGTTGAGAACCACTGCCATAGAACATGCCCCCTCCACGTTCTCCTCCTAAATGAGCCAGAGAAGTAGGTGATTTAAAAAAACAACAAACATATAATAAACAGCTTCTCTGCGCATTACCCTGTGTTAGTTTTAAAAAATAGCAATATACTTGATACTATTTGTAATTTGCTTTCATAGCATGCAGTCCACATTTTTCAGCCTGACAAACCAAGACTACTAGCAAACAAACATAACTTTTTTTTTTACCTGTAATTATTTCCTTCTATCATTGATCACATTTAAAATGCCCCACCTTTTATATGAGTACATGTTTGCTGGCTCTATGCCCTAAAGTACGGTATATCCTTCTACCTCTTAAGAACCTGGTAATATGCCTGGCCAGTGTGGCTCAGTGGTTGAGTGTCAACCTATGAACCAGAAATCACGGTTCGATTCCCGGTCAGGACACATGCCTGGGTTGCAGGCTCAGTCCCCAGTGTGGGGCATGCAGGAGGCAGCCAATAGATGATTCTCTCTCATCATTGATGTTTCTATCTCTCTCTCCCTCTCTGAAATCAATAAAAATATATTTTAAAAAACAAGAACCTGGCAACATATCTCTTTCTCATCCTTTGTTCTAATATCACATCTTCTGCAAGACCTTCCTCTCTTTCATTTTCAGAGCTTCCATAGCAGCTTCACTGTACTTCTTGTCAGTCTTAGAGAAAATATTAGCATATAGGACTATCGTATTTTCCATGCAAGATGATGTATTTTTAAAATCAGGAACTATATAATTGTATACCTAGCAGCTAGTGGTCTGTCTAGCCAATTACAGGTGGTCAATGAGTCATTATCGAATGAGTAAGTGAATCAACAAATAGATGAAGAAATACTGAATAAAATAAAACAGGGTTATGGTCTGCAAGGAAGTGCTAGGGTCAAGGAACAAATAAGTGGGTTAGCATTTGGCCCCCAGAAGCTCATAGATGTGATACTAACAAGAGCCAAGTACCTAACTATGAAACGTCATCCTCAGGAGAGTGTGTGTGTGTGTGTGTGTGTGTGAGAGAGAGAGAGAGAGAGATACTAATAAGAGCCAAGTACCTAACTATGAAAGGTCATCCTCAGGAGAATGTGTGTGTGAGTGTGTGTGTGTGTGTGTGTGTGTGTGTGTGTGTGTGTGTGTG
>NW_005362486.1:615779-637516 GCF_000412655.1 Myotis brandtii
CTGCCTCCGATGCTATGGTTGCTCCATGCTGGTCACATTGTCCTCTGCCCTGCCCATCCAGGTAGGAGAGGATCTCTGGGGTCTTTGGATTAGCTTTCCTCCCTGCCCACAGAGATTTCCACTATCCACTGCTGCTGTCAGGGCAGCATTGCTCTGGGAATGCCATCCAAGTATATGAAATCCCAACAAGGGTCACAGGGTGATGGATCTTAAAGGAGCAAAGATGTTGTCAGGTGTCAGGTCTACTCCCCAGCCTTCAGAAACACTGAAGGGAGAATGGCCATCGTGGAAACAGGCACAAACAGAAGTGTTGCAAATTATACTTATCAGGCTACCTTACGGGTTTGCTTTGTATATTCAGGATAGCTTTCTAGGTGGGAGACATTTTGGATGCTACTAGCCATCATAGCTAGAGATGTTAGATATTTAATTTTGAATGTGTACACCCAGTAATACAATGCGGGAATCTAAAGCATGGGTGGAGCATTTGCTCAGCCACTTTTAGCATTTCCTCACGCACTTTGTGTGACTATAATATTTCAGTCTTTATTGCCAATGCCATGCATGATTCTTTGCAAACAGGTGATAAAGGGAAGCCATTAAGCTATTATTTTTACTTAGAAATTCATGGTGAAAACTCTGAACTAAAAATGAGGCACCAATTTTAAAAAAATGAAATCACCCTTAACAGCAAAATCAACTAACCAGTCCCTCCGGAAATTCTTGTCCCTGAAAGAGAAAACTCAGGGCTGGTCTGGGCCCCCCCAGTGTTAGATAAAGGGGGTCCCCCTGTCCCATCCCCAAGAACCTTCACACTTGGATCATCACAACCTTTAGAATGGGGGGCTGGGGAGGGCAGAAAAACACAGTCTGACTACCGACAGCAAAATCCCTTCATTTCTTAGGGACTAATGGTAAGGCTTTAACAAAGTGTTGCAGATTCTAAATTAATCTTAAAACATACGTGTGCTTTCCCACGTGGCAAACCCAGACACTTTCTGGCTGAGCTGCATGTCATCTACACGTGGGCAGATCTTTGTGTGTTGACAGAAGCAGGCCTTGCAAGACAACTACAGAATGTTCTTCCAGGTACAAGAAATAGAAAATGTTCTTAAGTCACCTGGGTTTCTAGCAAGGACCGTGAGTGGAGGAAAACCATATGTCCTAATGAGCTTATTTTGAAAACCCTTTGTTTCTCCTTCCAGAATCTGTAGGGATATTTCTCCTGTGTGGGGGGTTTGCATAATGGATTCTGCCTAGGCAGCAGGAATGCCTGTCACTGTTGAGCATGTTTGAAATTGCAAGGCCGACCCAGAAGTGCCTACCGGAGTTCTCCTCGCCTATCTGCCGGCAGGTGCCACCGCGTGACCTCTGAGCCTGTGTAACTGTGTGTGGCTGAGCACAGATGACACAGAGGGGGGCTTGCACAACCCAGGCTGATCTGAACCAATGAATAGCTTCTCTCAGACACATTTCACATTTCTGACACATGCATGCACCTATGTGTACATTTAATTGAGCGGGTCTTTCTGCTCCCCGCCCCCCAAAATCTGTGATGAAATTGGTGGTGCATTTCAAAATCAATTGTATCTCGGAATCAGGGAAATAGAGTTTTACCCTTCATTTAAAAATCAAAATTATAATGAGCACGTATAACAAAATACATACAGTATGAAGAACACTGTATTTTTAAAAATCTCTAAGTTACTAAGCTTAAATATTAAAATTCATCGTCATTGAAGTTTTGAAATTCCCCTCCAATCCCTTAGGGTTCACCTGCTCCCTGGCTCTCCCACAGCTTCAAAGGGTTCCACCAGCCTGGTGCTCCTCTCATTTCCAGAACACATATTGCTGGGGAAGTTTATTTCTGGCTCCTTCTTGCATTTCAAGCTTGAAGTCTTTCATTAACTTGTTTACTTTACCTTAAAAGGATCCTATCTGCTCCAGCATCTCAAGCATGTGTGACTCAGAGCCATTCTAGCTTCCCTCTGGGCTCCGAGGAGAAAAACACCGCTGTGTCCTGGTCCTCTGGAGCCTCAAGCACAGAGCCCTGTCTCCTGCTGCCTCTGCAGTACCCGTCCCCTGTGCTGCCTTCAGGAAAATTGGTGAAGCATTTCTGCCCTCAGTCTGCCCTAGTCTCTTGCTTCTCTCTTGCTTCCTTGGACTGAATTGACCCCTCATTCCAAGATGGAGCCTCCCTCCTTAGTCTAAACTCCTGTGAACAGGGTCGACTCTATTTTGTATCACATGAACATTGAATAACTTGGGAGTATTAATCCCTTTCTTAGGCATTTGCTTTTTAAAAATATTTTTTAATTCATTTTCAGAGAGAGGAAGGAAGAGGGGAGAGAGAGAAAGAAACATCAATGATGAGAGAGAATCATTGATCTGCTGTCTCTGTGTTCAGAGGTCGACATTGAACCCCTGAGCAACACTGGCCAGGCGGTGTTTGCTTTTTAGCTTTTTAGCCTTAATTATGGAAATAGGAAATAGAATATAAAAACAATTTTCTTCTTAATGGAACTCTATGCATCCGCAGGCCATGAAGACCTGGAGGAAATTAATTGTAACCCTAAAATCACAAGTCAATATTTTGCATATGCAAAGGAAGTGTAGGGATAACTTTCCAAAAGTCTTTTTGCACAAGTGGGTGAGAATGCGTGGGAAAAGAAAACATGGCGCATGTTCACTCCTCTCCACGTGTCCTGGTCTTTCTGCAGAAAACCAACCAAGCTGAACTGTCTGTGACCATGTATGAACTAACTGTTCTTGGGAGCTATTCAGGACAGGATAATGCCAGTTGAGTTAGTAGCTGCTTCCTCTTGTGGACCTAAATGCTGAGCCTACTGGCCACCATTTCAACCAAATATACCTTCGATACATGACTGCCTGCCCTGGAATGACCAGGGCCACTTTCAAGAGGCATATTCCCTCCATGGAGCCCTGGAATCTGTATTTTAATA
This sequence comes from Myotis brandtii, assembly GCF_000412655.1. Classification (NCBI taxonomy): domain Eukaryota; kingdom Metazoa; phylum Chordata; class Mammalia; order Chiroptera; family Vespertilionidae; genus Myotis; species Myotis brandtii. The sequence goes on from NW_005362486.1 coordinate 618,743, forward strand.
AGATGCGTGGATGATTATTATGCACATTAAATTTTGAGAACATTACTTTAACCCTTTACTAAATTTCTCCCATATTTCTTCTCTATTTCTTTCTACTCTTCAACTGACTGTAACCTCTTTTTCTCCTTACTCTACCAAAAAATTCACAAATATTAGTTGATGCAAAGCCCTAATATTGTCTGCCCCTTGTGCTATTCCTTCTTCTGACCTATCTGTTGATGGAGAGCACTTCCAGCACAAATGGAGTCAGCGTTGGAATCTCAGTGCCACAGAACCTAAGACATTCTAGGCATGATAAAGAGAGGCGGCTCACTGTGTTCTTCAAGGTCATCCGAGTCACACAGAAGTGCACGCACACACAAAAACCCACCCACGAGTTCCTTCCTGTAGCCCATGGCTGTCAGGGAGGTAGACACAAAAGATTTGTGGCGGTCTCAGCTCCAAGGATTTCATTTTATATGAATGAGGAATCTATGTACATGCACATGCATATAATGAGAGAATTATTCCATATGTGGATAGCATCTGAAAGATTAGTGAATATTGATGCTGATTTATGTTAAGAAAGTTTTTTAAAGCTATCTATACTAATAACAGCCTAGGTGGTCGTCATGCCCTCACGCCGTGATGCCCTCACGCCATCACAATCCCACAATCCATCACCAGGAGTCTGCGAGCGCAGTGGGCAGGCACAGGTGGGCAGAGACTTGATGCTGTGTGCACGGAGGAGGCAGGGCCCGGTGGCCACTCCACACAGCCAGGTCTGGGGGTCCCACGACCCTGCACAGCATGGAGGCAGGACCCCTGGCTCTGGCCTACCTCTTTGGGGCAATCCTTCGAGGAGCCCCAGATGGGTGGGTGGGGCCTACCTCTGTGGGGTGATCGATCACAGGGCTCCCGCACTGTGAGAAGGCACAGGCCAGGCTGGGGGATGCCCCCACCCCCGAGTACACGAATTTCCTGCACCGGGCCTCTAGTAAAACATATATTTGTGTAAGAGCAATGCTAATTACTGTGATATCTACTATTTACAATATTTTGCCTAATCGCTATGTAAAATGATATTTACTATGCATGTTATAATTATGTATTATCTTCATTTTCATTAGTGTTTACATTTTTTTAGGGCAAGGATAAAAATGTTCCACATTTCTGTACCCTACAGCCTACTATGACAACAGCTTACAGAGTGTACATTTTCACTCTGTGAAATGTAATTAATTCATTAATTACTTAATGAATTAATTGATGTTGATGTTTCACTCTTGTTTCATTTGTGTCTATGCATATTTATGCAAATGGCCCCAGTAAATCATTGGATCCCTCCACACCACACACACGCAGGCCTTTCCTACTAATCCTGAAACTTTCAGAATTGGGGGATGAAGCCTTTCCCACACACCAACCATGAAGAGGAGATAGACAAGGAGAGAGAAGGACCACAGAGAGGACGAGAATGGAAGGACATGGGGAAGAAGGAAGGAATAAATTGTATTACATCGTACTAGTAATTGATAGAAAATATTCTACAATACATGTAACAGTTGTCAAACATACAATTCCCTGAGTCCAAACCAAGGTTTTGAGTGATTGCAGCTGTATGGGTTTCATCACACACAGTGCTCTGGCCCCTCCTCAGACTGGAGTGCGAGACACCATAGTGTGCTTGCTTCTCTATTCAGACCACAAGTGTGCACTCAAGCACTGCTTATGCTAGTTTATCCGCTTCAAGACTCACGCTGGATACACCTTCAAAGCTGTGTTCCCTCCTTCTCTAGAACTGGCCTTTATATACTCTAAGTATCAAATATTAGAAGAAAAATAGTTGACGATGAAAATGAAGAAAAAAAGGAGAACAACACACACACACACACACACACACACACACACACACACACGGAAAACCAAAAACAAACAAAAAAAGCCTTAAACATATCCTGATCTATCCCAGAATGCAAGATCTAGTAATCAGGTGTTCCAACTGCTTCTTTGGTATCTTTTAGAAGTTCAAAGGCTGTAGTTGTTGGTTAACTAGGCTTCTAATCCATGTGGAACTTGAACTATGAATTTTCTTTTGTTAAAAATTATCATTGTCATATTTGCTTTTAACCTGCACCACCATCTACCCCTAATTTGCTGACATGCATTCAACCCTCTCTCAAATTCATCCATTTCCTAATTCCCAATTTCTTTATTTTTGTACCTCCCGTAAAGCAAAATCCTGAGTTTTATGTTTGCTTGATAAGCTGACCAATTCTATTTATGAATGTTCAGGCTTTAGAGATAATACCATATAACATGGATTTCTGCTTATAACTTTAAAAACATGAATAAATAAAATATTGCTCATGACTCTCTTTCCTAATCAGAGAGAATTTTACTTTAGTTACCTTAGTAACCAGAATGTCAATCATTTTCTCCCTGTGTCAATCCCTTTAGATTTCACATAGAGCAACATTTTAAAAATAGAAATATTTCACATTCTATTTAATGCTAGAATTTGTTAAAAAAAATACATGTCCTACTTATTTGACTGTTTCCTTAAAGAAACAATCCATTTCCCTTTCTTTTTTAGATTTTATTTTTCAATTATAGTTTATATTTACTATTATTTTATATTAGTTTCAGATGTATTGCATAGTGGTGAGACTATCATATACTTTACAAAGTGACCCTCCCCCATATTTCAAATACCCACTTGGCACCCTACATAATTATTACAATATTATTGACTATATTCCCTATGCTGTACTTTACATCTCTGAAACTATTTTGTAACTATCAATTTGTACTTCTTAATCCCTTCACCTTTTTCCCCCAGCTCCCCAAACCCACAACCCTCTGGCAACCATCAGTCTGTCTTCTGTATCGATTAATCTATTTCTGTTTTGTTTGATGATTTTGCTCTTTAGAGTCCACATATAAGTCAAGTCATATGGTATTTGGCTTTCTCTATCTGACATTTCACTCAGCATAATAGTCTCTAGGTCCATTCATACTGTTGCAAATGGTAAGATTTCATTCTTTTTTGTGGCAAAGTAATACTTCTTGTATATGTGTACCACAGCTTTCTTATCCACTAGTCTACTGAGGGGCACTTGAGTTGCTTTCATATCTTGGCTATTATAAATAACGCTGTAATAAACTAAGAGTGCATATGTTCTTTCAAATTCATGATTTGAGTTTCTTGGGATACATACCCAGAAGTGAATTTGCTGGGTCAAAAGCAGTTTTATTTTTAATTTTATCAGGAACCTCCATACTGTTTTCCATAGTGTTTGCACCAATCTGCATTCCCACCAGCAGTGCACTAGGGTTCCCTTTTCTCCACATCCTCACCAGCACTTGTTATTTGCTGATTTATTTATGATAGCCATTCCGACAGGTATAAGGTGATATCTGATTATGGTTTTAATTTGCATTTCTCTGATGATTAGTGAGTGACATTGAGCATCTTTTCATATGTCTGTTGACCCTCTGTATGTCCCCCTTGGAGAAATGCCTATTTAGGTCCTCTGCCAATTTTTTAATTGGACTGTGTTTTGTTTTGGGTGTTGAGTTGTAAAAATTCTTTCTACATCTTGTATATTAACCCCTTATCAGATGTATCATTAGCAAATATCTTCTTCCTTTCTGTTATCTTTTGGTTTTGTTGATGGTTTCCTTTGGTGTGCAAAAATGTTTAGTTTGATTTAGTCCCATTTGCTTATTATTTTTTGTTTCCCTTGCCTGGGGTGTTTTATAAGAAAAAATATTGCTAAGGGATGTCAGAAATTTTACTTCCTATGTTTTCTTCTAGAAGTTTTATGGTTTAGGGTCTTACACTTAAGATTTTAATCTATTTTGAGTTTATTATTGTATATGGTGTAAGAAGGTGGTCTAGTTTCATTTTATGCATGAATCTGTACAATTTTCCTAACACTATTTACTGAATAGACTGTCTTTACCCCCACTGTATTTGCTTGCCTCCATTGTCATAGATTAATTGACCATATAGGTGTGGGTTTAATTCTGGGCTCTCTATTCTGTTCTATTGATTTATGTGTCCGTGTTAATGCCAGTACCATGCTATTTTGATTACTATAGCCTTGTAGTATAGTTTGATATCAGGTAGCATAATACCTCCAACTTTGTCCTACTTTCTTAATACTGCTATTGTTATTTGGGGTCTTTTATGGTTCCATATAAATTTTGGATTTTTTCCAGTTCTGTAAAAAAATGTCATTGGTATTTCTAAATATTTTATATTTTAATGTATTATAAGTAAAGATAATTTCATTTTTTCATAATTTTCAACTAGTTTTATAAATTTTCATTGGCGATTGAGATTCCTTTTTTGTGACTTGCTTACAATTTTTGTGATTTATATATTATGTATTCTTACTCTGAATACTTCATTGGTTATATACATTTCAAATGTGTTCTAGTCAGTGGCTTTATTTGTTGTTGCTTATGGCATGTTCTATACAAAAGTTTTAAAGTTCTCTCTCTATATACATCATCCAGTATGTTTTATTAAGATGTGTTCTTTTTACATATTGTTTAAGAAATCTTCCACTACTTCAAAGGCTGAAAGTTGTTATGGTAACTTTCCTTCTAAATGTTTTAAGGTTTCCTTCTGATCTATATGGTCTTAAACTACCTGAAATTTACTTACTTACTTACTTATTTATTTATTTATTTATTTATTTTTGTAGATCTGAAGTAGGGATTTAATTGTTTGTTGCTGTTTCAGATAAATAATTGGCTCAGCATTACTTACATGCTCTCTCCCCACTGATTAATAATGTTACGTCTTCACTTATCAGATTTTCTTGCATAAATAAGCATATTTAGGCTCTCTCTACTATGACAACTCTGCTATTTGTTCATCCCTGCATCAACAACACAGTTCTAATTAATACAAATATAGAAAATATTCTTTGTCTTACAAAATTGCCTCAAAATTTATAGATTCTCTCAACATTTTTTCCTTTCCTTATAAAACTCCTGTCTATAGAATTTTCTCATTTTTCCATCCTGTTAGTTAATAGTTTTATTCTGGAATATATAAGTTTTTTACACATTAAAGAAATTAGCTCTTGTCTTTCATAGATGGTATAGGTTTTTGCCTCATAGCTGTTGATCTCTCATTTATGTTTTGATTATTTTTCTTCTAAACATAAGACCTTTGGGTACTGGTTTAAACATTACAAAAATCAATTTTACTGTTTATTTCCTTCATGACTTCTGGGATAAATTAAAACTTACAAAATAACATTTAATGACATTTCTCAATGATCAGAAATAAAACTCCTTAAATAATAGCTTTTCCCACATTTATGACAAATAAATGAATGATATTATATCTTGTGACAGTCCATCCCTGCTTTTTGCTTATTCAAATTTACATGGCCTGTAAATTAAATTCTGAGTTATTGACTAAATTTAACACACTTTACTATGTAATTTGTATTCACGAATAGACCTTAAATTTATATTCAATCTTGTAATAAATTCAGTATTCATACTTAGAGTTTTATATTAAATAAATTGTCTCACGCAGAGGGAATAAATATTTAAGAAATTTCTTTAGAAAATGTGCACATGTTAGCCTATTGCCTTTGCACGCAGAAGAGAGTTTGGCTGGGTATACAATTCCCTTGAGAACAACGACTTAATCTTAAAAATCTTTAGAGATTGATGTGCATCTTCTAGTATCTCAGTATTAAGAGGTGTCTGATGTTAGCTTGTTTTATTGTTTTTAGTGTTGTTAATGATAGTCCATGTAAACTTCCAAATGTTTCATTATTAAGATTTTTTTTAAAAGCTAGGAAGAATCTAGGTGAAGAGCAATCCTTTCTAGTTGTAGCTTGGGCCCTTTTGTTCGGTTTGGGAATCCTTTCTCTCTCTTTTTTGATTATTGCCTCTCTTCCAATTTTTCTGTTGTTCCCCTGTCCCCTCCCCCCCCATCATTATCTAATCTCTAAATTGCATCTCCTCTCTCTTGTCACTATAGTGTAATCTCCTGCTGTTGTCTTCCTCTCTTTGTCCTTTCACTCTGCATTTTAGGAGGGAATCACCAGTTTTTCTTTTGCATATTTGATCTGACTTCAAATCAAATGTGTGTTTTTTTATTTCCTTTGCTTTCTTTTCTTTCCTCAGACAGCTAATTTAAATCTCTTATTTCATCTTAACATATCCTTTTACTATACTTCTTTTTTCTTTTAAACATATTTTATTGATTTTTTTTTTTTTTTTTTTTTTTTTTTTTTTTTTTTTTTAAAGAGGGGAAGGGGGGGAAAGGGGGCCAAACATCAATCAGCAGCCTCCTGCACACCTCCTACTGGGAATGTGCCTGCAACTAAGGTACATGCCCTTGACGGGAATCGAACCTGGGACCTTTCAGTCCGCAGGCCGACGCTCTATCCACTGAGCCAAACCGGTTAGGGCGCTTTTACTATACTTCTTGTTCACGTTCCATGAAGGTCAAATTTTGTTCTTCTTCAGACTTCAGGTAGGGATCTTACATTCGTTTCATTGACATTAGTCTGTTTAGAAACAACTTTTATGAGACACGTTTTTCTTTTGGGTTTTCCATAGCAGGTATCCAATCCCTTTATGCTGTCATATGTTTTCCAAAGTCCAAGCCTGCTTTTGTTTTGTTAAGTTTGTTCATTCTAGATAGGTGAGGAAGCTATCCAGGCTTGAGTTTTTCAGAATATTGGGGGAGAGGGTCAGTTAGTATTCTTAGCTCCTTTCCAGGACCTCTTAGATGCTAGTGTCAAACTACTACCAGATGTAGATGAGAAAGACATGTACACGTCCTCCATAAATTATGCTCCTTAGCACACTTTATCTGCTGTGTCTACCACTGATTCTGTTACTGTGACCATGTCTTCTAAGTAAGAGAATCAGATGCTTATTGTGCTCTCTGTGTCAAGCAAAATATAAAAGACACTCTCTCCAGAAATAGCACGGCTTTAGGGTGATTTCTCTCTCTGCCCTTGCTTTTCACACTTGACCTTAGATGCACTATGCAAATAACACTTCCTACCCTTACTCACAGCCCCATTCTTCGGTATGTTGTACATGGAGAGGAGTTCTGGCCTCTGAAAACATGCAGAAAGAGATACACTGATGAGAACACAGACATTGCTGTGTGCCTGTCTTGCTCATAGCTTGTGTCTATGGCATTTGGCCACTTGTTTGCTCAGTGGTGCAGTTCCTGCCTCCTGGACTTAAGGGCATAAAGATGGATAAGTTGCCTTATTCCTCCATCTTCTCTGCATTGTTTGAGCTGTGCTAGACCAGAATGTTTCAAGATGCTTGTAGTGCAAAGGCACATGCTTAGGGCAAGTCTCATCAATAAGGCAGCTAATAAAAAAAAGTATCTCAGCACTGACAATCCGTTCTTAAATTTGTTTACAATTTTGTTATTGTTAAGGAGAATTTTGTCAATTTCCATGAGTTGTTTTTTTTTTCATAAAAAAATGTTCAAGAGTTGTATTAGGCATAACATGTCAACCTGGAAACTAACCAGATTATTAATAGGCATTTCTAAAATAGGTCATTGCTATTTTACACTGAATATTGAGTTTATAAAATCTGAACTCCCAACAAAGAGAAATTACCAACATTTCCTGTTAATAATGTGTCAGTTAACAAAAGCCACTGCAATGCGAGAGATTTCTGTAGAGCACTGTGTTAAATTTCCAGTCCATTGAAAATAAGATTTTTTGAAGTATGACTTGGATGTTCCTGACAGGCTTTGAATATCATCTAGGGGGTGTATTTATCCATGTCTGCACTGATTGTGGGAATTAATGTGTTATTGAAAGTAGTGCTATAATCCCCATTAATTCTGGCAACATTTTTTTGAAGTAACAAGGGAGTGGAATAAGTGTTCCATGGACTACAAATTGGAAATCACCATGTAAAGGGCATAATGGAATATGTGCGTTGCGTGTCAATGATGGGGTATGCTATTAACATATTTCTTATAAACATGAAGTTAAGCAGTGTTATGGAAATAGAGTCAGAAATGTTGGATATTCAGCTTCTTGTTAAGCATTGACTCTAGTAATGCAGAGATAAACTACATACTAATAGTTTCTATCTTTAAGAAGCTTATCTCCTATGTATGGCCATCATTGTTGTGATGAATGCTCTAACAATGCTCAGCTCAGGATCCAAAAGGGGCACCTGGACAGGATGATCCCATTCAATAACCTTTGATCTGAAGACTCAGGAATTCTCAGGCAGGCCCGCTGCACAGGGGATTCTTGGGGCAAAAGGAATTGCGTGTTCAGGAACAAAGAGGTAAACAGCCTTTGGCACAGGGAAGCCAAAGGGGTTGGGAAGCCTAGGGAAATATCCCTGAAGGGGCAAAGGAGGGGTGGCTGGTGAGGAGCCCCATATACCATGCAAAGGAGATGGCTATCGTTGAAGTAGCAAGACTCTGTGAACAACCCAGATGCCCATCAACAAGAGAATATATAATAAGCGGTGGATATGTAGCCAATGAAATATTACAGAGTAAGGAAAGTGAATGAACTGTAGTTCTGTGAATCCACAGATAAATTGCAGCCAGGTAAAGTTGAATTAAAAAAAAAATCACTGAGGTGTCATAAAACATCTCCCTCCATTTTGCTAATTAAAGACATATGTCAATAGGCATAGCTGATGACTACAGAAGAAATGCACTTTACTTTAAACAAAGACACCGAAACACTGACATTGATAACGATTTTGCTTATTTTGGTTCAGTAATCAAGAGAGACTGCAGCCAAGAAATCAAGGGAAGAAGGCTCAGACCCCAAGGGCAGCAGCAGAAGAATTAGGACAGAAAACCAAGAGCAAAGGTGGGTCATTAGAGACCAAGGCTAAGATCATCCAGACCCTCACAGGCCCAATTACTGTGTATGAGTGTGAACGTTGGAGAGTGAAAAAGGCTGATAGGAAAAATATTGATTCATTTGAAATATGGTGTTGGAGAAGAGCTCCAAAGGTACCCTGGGCTGCCTAGACTTTCTTTGAGTCCTAGAGCAAATGAAGCCAGAAACATTTCTGGGGGCAAAAACCGACAAAATTGAAGCTGTCTTACTTCCGGCACATGGTGACAACAGGGAGAACACAATAGTGAGCCAGAAGTCAGAGCCAACTTAACAGCACATACCACATACACACACACGATATATTTCATATATAGTATATTATATGATAAATATATAATAATACTATTTATATGATTCTATGAATACATTTACATATCTTATCAAACGTAATATGTATGTATTTACATATATTGCATATGCAATATGAATATGTTATACATATGTATGTTACATATTTACATACATGTATATATAATACAAACATACATATTTAAAATATATCAATAATAAGTACAAATTTCAGGAAAACGGTTACCGCTAGAGGGAAGGGGCTGGGAAGAGGCAGCAGGGTGATTCCAAAGGAATCGGTATTATTCTATACCTTAGCTAAAACGGCTCATTCCTTCATGCTATTTCTCTCTATTTTTTATTCTGTCTCTATTTATTAAAATACTTTTATTCTACCTATTGAAAATGTAAGGAAAACAATAAACTTATTTTCGTCCTCAAGTTAATTACCCTACCCTAATGAGCCTTGCTATTTCAAGGAAAAGGGATTTTCTAATGTTAATGATAATAAAAAATCTCAATTGTTAAAACTCTTTGATGTCCAGAAAGTCAATCTGAAGGTTCAAGTGATTTTTAAAAACCCTTTCTCTTCAAACTGGAACTGAAGGAGGGGAGGAAAGATCCTCAAGTCTCTAAGACAGCAAAAGGCCGGATCGCAGGGAACTCCAAAGCCCTTGATTGGGCTGTGGGTTCATTGCTTTGGCCACGGAGCAGATCTCACCCTTCCACTTAACAGACAAAGTGAATGTAAATTTGTTCTCTATCACAATACCCCCGTTATTAAAATTAGTAAAAGAAAATTGCGCTAAGAGCTGAATTTTAGGCTGAACTCTGTGACGCTCTCTTTTCTGTATGGGACTGATCAGCTCAAACTGAGAGCTCATGACTGGGAAAATGACCGTCTGCGGTTGCCTTGTTCTTGAATGTTAAAGGTGCCGGGCCCACTCTGACACTAATTTCACAGTGGCCGTTCCCCCTGATTGTCTAGCAGGAACCAGCATTCTTCCTTGGCTTCCTTAGGAGCAAGGCAGCTGTGGGATGGAGTCTAGTTAGTATTAACTGCTGCCGTTTTCAGCAAGCCCTGGGAAAATGAAACAGAACATCCGCAGCATGAAGAAAGAAGATTATTTGAAGAAAATATGAAAATGCAAAACTCTGTCCTGACTTGTCAGCTTTGCAGATGTCTTTCCTGATATTAGAAGATCTTCCTGTTCCGTGTGTGTGTGTTAGTATAGAAATAGGTTTATACAAATGGTCCTTTGTATTTCCACCAAAGAGCTGACCCTAACCTAATTTTTTGGTTAAATGATGTTGAGAAAATATTCTCAGTGCAAGTGATTATGACGTGTTGCACCTGAAACTGACACCTGGGCTGAAATCAAGGTCCTGATGTGTGTTTAAGAGGCGTGCTTAACTATCCTGACAGCAGCGTGACTTATATTACTGGCTCAAAACTATCCCCATTTAGCATTTTCAGTATCTTTTCTTGTTTGAAAATGATCAGTCCAATCTCTTCTAACTAAATAATTTTCCCCTACAGAAAATGATCTCATGGATTTAAAATGTATGCTATATGGGAAGAAGTCTTTGATGGGAGTTTAGATTAAAAGTATGGGGCGGAATTGCTCAGATTCCCTTGATCATCATAAGGGGAAGGGGAAGACTATACAGATAGTGTGTTTATTGGTGATGAATTAATACATATTTGGAACAGGAGAAAGAGAGTAAAAGCAAGAGAGAGAGAAAAAAATGTTTGTATTGGGATGCCAGAGAGGAACATACTTAGATAAAAATGGTTCCCTTTTCATAGATGTATTTACTATTTGCATGTGAATTCTGTGTCTGTGATCTTTGTCTATTTATCTTTTGGCTTGTTCATCATTTTCTACTTCATGGATAAAGCATTTTAAATTTTGGCAAATTTCCTTTGCCTGTCACTTGGGCTACTTACATTTTTTTCAGCATGTCTTTTGTTTATGGTGGTTATCTCAATTCTGAAGATTTAAATTTTTATTGTAGTAAATCATATCGGCCTTTTCCAATATGGGTAAGTTTTAATTATATAACTTGCTGCTCTTTCCATGTATACAGATGCCATGCCTCAACTATCCTACCTGTTGTGCTGTGCAGAAATGTGAAGCCTTCTCTTTGCCTTTTAGGACGTCCTTCAAACACTGAATTACTTACCCCAGTGGTCGGCAAACTGCGGTCCCTTGAGTGTGGCTCTTCCACAAAATACCACGTGCGGGCGCGCACATACAGTGCGATTGAAACTTCGTGGCCACACTCAAGGGGCCAAAGCTGCTTGTGGCTCGCGAGCCGCAGTTTGCCGCCCACTGACTTACCCAATACCAAAGTGTTGAATAATTGATTTGACTCTGAGGAGGTGACTTTTGCAAGAACCAATGAGAGATTAGCAGATGGATGGGCCTTCAGCCCACTAATGCCTGAGAGTCCATTTAGGAGAAAGCCATGCTCATGGAAATTAGCTAGTAGCATTTTTATTGTATTCTTACTTCTGTTTCTCTTTTTTTACTCTGATTGTTTTGTTTCCACCAATGCTCATCAATTCTCAAGAAAGGTTCCTCTCATCCTTCAGAAGAATTTCTTTTGCAAGAATTTGAAATAAAGTAGTACTCACAATTAGTTTCTGGGTAATTTCATGTAGTCATAGGAGGCAGATTTCCCACAGCTGCACATAATTGAGTTCAGTTCATCATCAGATCTCAAGGGTTACTTTCATATTTAACCCCCAAGTAACAAAGCCTTCTCTTTGCCTTTTAGGACGTCCTTCAACACTGAATTACTTACCCCAGTGGTCGGCAGACTGCGGTCCCTTGAGTGTGGCTCTTCCACAAAATACCATGTGCGGGCGTGCATGTACAGTGCGATTGAAACTTCGTGGCTACACTCAAGGGGCCAAAGAGCCGCATGTGGCTCTCGAGCCGCAGTTTGCCGACCAATACCAAAGTGTTGAGTAATTGATTTGACTCTGAGGAGGTGACTTTTGCAAGAACCAATGAGAGATTAGCAGATGGATGGGCCTTCAGCCCACTAATGCCTGAGAGTCCATTTAGGAGAAAGCCATGCTCATGGAAATTAGCTAGTAGCATTTTTATTGTATTCTTACTTCTGTTTCTCTTTTTTTACTCTGATTGTTTTGTTTCCACCAATGCTCATCAATTCTCAAGAAAGGTTCCTCTCATCCTTCAGAAGAATTTCTTTTGCAAGAATTTAAAATAAAGTAGTACTCACAATTAGTTTCTGGGTAATTTCATGTAGTCATAGGAGGCAGATTTCCCACAGCTGCACATAATTGAGTTCAGTTCATCATCAGATCTCAAGGGTTACTTTCATATTTAACCCCCAAGTAACATTTTTAATGCCACCAACTTCTCCAGGCTTACAAAGTCTGCAATGGAAAAGCCCTTATTGGGAGCTTTGAAATTTACCTGCCAGGTGTATTTCACAAAGATTATCTGCAAGGGCATGTCAATTAAGTCGCTTTGCAGTTATTTCTGCAATAGTGTTTTACATTTATAAGGTAATGTATTTATAACATGCTCATGCACATCATTTCACTGCTTCCTTCAATATCCTCTTGAAATAGAAAAGACGATTTTTATTTTTTTCATTTGTCAGGTAAGACAATAGAGGCTTAGAACTGGTAAATAACTTGTCCCATTCTACCTGTCAAATATTTATTAAGCATATACTATGGGAAGAACATGGGTCAGCCTTTGAGTTAAATATGGTCCAGAGAGCAAGAGCTTACCACTGTCTAGTGAGGTATGATCACTATGCAAATAATTCTATTAAATAAGCATCTTATAACATACATGTAGAGAGTGGGGCAAGTAAGTTTACAGTTGTGAGAATGCAAAACACAGAGTTCATTATTGCATTATTATTTATTAATTATTGTATTATTTTCCATATGAACAAATGCAAGCCTACTTTTGCCCCACCTTACATATAAGGAAGGGAGAATATGATCATGAAGTTTGGAATTAGAGAATTTGGACAAGAATATCCTTTTCTGAGTCTCCGATTCCTTATCTGTAAAATGGAGCTGCAATGTGCTGTTAACAAAAAAAGTCTTAGAGTCCTATCTGGTTTGGCTCAGAGTACTCTTAGTATAGAGGGTTGGCCTGCAGACTGAAGGGTCCTGGGTTCGATTCCAGTCCAGGGCACATGCCCTTGTTTTGGGATTGATCCCCCAAATGGGGCGTGCAGGAGGCAGCCGATCAATGATTCCCTCTCATCATTGATGTTTATATCTCTCTCTCCCTGTCCCTTCCTCTCTGAAATCAATAAAAATATTTTTTTTTAAAAAGATCTTAGAGTCTGAGTATATTTGTTTATAATCGGCCACAACCACATGCCAGGTTATAAACTTTGCAATGTTACTAAATATTTCTATACTTTAATATTTTTTATCATTAAAGAAGAATAACAGGGTCAGCTCATAGGTATTTTAGTGACTATTAAGAAAAAGCTGACAGTACCTACTGCCTAGTAAATACTCAGAGTATGTCAGATGCCATCATTATTTTAGTTCTAATAATAGTATGTTTGGAAGCTCAGAAAAGGACTTGATTGACAATATGACAATGACTAGGTTTTGAACAGTGAGTTGGATTATGATTGGCATGGGATTAAAACATGCACACTTCCTTGAAATGCAGGATATTCTTGAAGAACACTCAGTTATCATCTTCACTGAGAGATACGCTCTTGGCAAGTTACCAGAGGACTGTTTAGTTGAAATAATTATGAAGGCCTTTGAATGGCAGTTAAAAAATTTGTGGCTAATTTAGTGGGTACCTGGGGACCTCTGAAAATTCCCATCAACAGTTAATATTGCCAGACGTGTACAGATTTGTCAGTTTGGTTGGTGTAAAATGGTAGCTGACTGTGGTTTTATTTTGGCTTCTCTTGATTATCTATGAGATTAGGAATCTTTTTTATATGTGATTGGCTAGTATCTTTAAACTTTGTAAGGGTTTCTACTACTCAACAAGGGCCTAATAAATATTCATTGAATAAATTAGTAAATGAACAAGTGCTTGAATTGAATGCCAGGTACCTTCCTTTCTCACAGACATCGAGGATTTTTGACAGGTGTATATAGAGACCATTTGCTTCTTGCCTAAGGTGTAACTTCAGTTAAGGCCATGTGAGCCGAGGGAGACATTTCCTGAAATACCCATCTTGGCCATTCTCTTTGTTGCAAAGGTGACCCTTCAATCACACCATGCAGGAAACTATCTCTTGGAAATGTGTGAAGCCTTGGGCCTTTCCAGAAATGGGCACTATAATGCAGAAAGCTAGCAGCCCACAGTTGGAAGAGGAGACAATTACTAACCAGCTGTTTCAGGATGAGCCGATCCTACACCAGTAATGCCAATTGAGAATCCCTACTGAGAGGGTTTGGCCTTGCAAATGGATTGCTCAACAACTCCTTTCCTTAGTGCCTGTAATTAGGAGATAATTAAGACCTGACTACAGTTACCCAGATGATGGAACCTATGTTAAAACATCAGTTATATTTAGCTATGGTGAGGCCAACAGATCAGGAGGCAGCTGCCATTGAGAAGATGGTTGGTTACACTTACAGATCCCAAGAGAAGGGGGCACAGCATGCCATTGGGGGCCACATACAGCAGCATTGGGGTGGGTCAGGAGGCAGGGGGATGGGAAACAGCTGGCAGGAGTCTTTCTTGTGGTTTCTACACACAGGGAACAGGCAAGGCAGAGTAATTCCCAAGAAAATTTGTTAAGCTGACATTTTTACTTTATATTGCATTATTAGCTTTGAAGAGTTAGGATAGGCAAGTTTGAATAATTTCAGTGGGCTCTGGGGCACACAGGCTGTCTGGTACCTGGCTACAGGTGATTCGAGCAGGTGGATAGTGACCTGGAAAGTGAGAGCCAGTAGAGGAGGTGGATGGGGGCGCAAGCTCTGGAATGGTTGGTTTGCATCGGAAAGGCTTGCTCGCAGGCTAGTAGTGTACAATCTCTAGGAATTGGCTAACACTGGGTGGAGACACTCCAGAGTCAACTAATCCCCAGAAGTGAAAGCCTCAGAACACAGTAAATAAAAGATAGAAACAGAGATCGTTTTTCATTTCAGAGCATCATTCCCTCTTATATCTTAAAGGCAACCTATGGGCTAAATAATTGCTACTATTTATTGAAAATGACATATACACTAGATTTTTTAATTAGTTGCTTACCATACTTTTTCTCAATAACCTGGATGTTAGTGTCCTACACAAAAGGCTTGCATTGTCTCAAACATTTGCAACAGTGAGAGAGAGTCGATATGGTCTCTGGGATCCAAAGGGCAGACTGACAGGGAAAATGGGTGAAAATCACAGGGAGACAGACATAGCCCTGCAGATGGAATCCACCATAATAATGTCCCAAAATGCAACAGAGTGTCATGTGACACAAAGAAGTCTACATCCCAGGACACACTGTTTCTCCTACCTGTCTTTCAGTCCAGAGAATTTCTGCACTGGCGGGAGTTTTATACCTAGGGACCCCTATGCTCCCATTAGATCCAAGACATGAAGCTTCCCAACCAAGTTTATGTCCACAAAATCCTTAAAAATTAGAGGCAATCTGAAAATAACATTTGGCTGAGTGCTGAATGTTCAAGGGTTAAAATCAATGTTCGTTATCTATATATATAAAAGCCTAATATGCAAAGTGTACCCTCGGAAGTTCGATCTACTGGGAGTTTGATCGCTCGCTATGATGTGCGCTGACCACCAGGGGGCAGTGCGGAATGAAGGAAGGCCCCGCCAGTGGTCGGAGGCCGCTAGGGACCCTACCCATGCATGAATTCCGTGCACCTGGTGGCCGGAGGCCACTAGGGACCCTACCCATGCATGAATTCCATGAACTGGGTCTCTAGTAAGTTATACTGAACTTCTGAGATATAGAAAAAGTTGGAAATTTTATCCCCTTCTTCCCCCCCAAATTGAATGAGAATGGGAGGATACCCTGAGATTCCATACTAACAAAGCAGTCTGCTGAAAAGGAGGGGCCAAGTCACTTTAACATTCCCAGCAAAGGGAAACTACAGAGCTAAAATTATATTCAAGATTTAAGTTATAGTTAGTTAACACCTCTATAAACATTTACTTAATGACACCCTCATCCCCCATCCCCATGAATTTCTTTTATCCAGGAGTTTGATTAGCTGACTGACAGCATATGTATAAGACAGAAAACTTAAAATGATTGAGTATATGCAGGCATACCCTAGCTCCTACAAAACCCAGATTGAAGAAATTTTAAACTGTGACATTTTAAATATTCTAAAGAAATTGGCTAAGCTAACACTCTACTTTATATTGCATTATTATTTTTAAAGATTCATCTCATTAAAACACAAGCTTATCTTGATCATAAATAACCACAGCCTAATAAGTAAAAGTATGTGACTTCATGCCAATTCATCTCACACTCCAAGTGAAATAATTCCCTAGTGGTATAATATACTCAAACATTTCCATCTTACACAGCAACTTCCTACATTAACCACAGAGGGAAAAGATCTATCTTTATTCCTCACCATTTTGCCTCAAAATCAACAACCTGTTCATATTAAATACTAGAGGCCCGATGCACTAATTCATACACAGATGGGGTCTGGCTGGGCTGGCCAGGGGGAGGGGCTGTGGGTGGTTGGCTGACCAGCCCTGCCTCCTGGTCGAACTCCCAAACTCCTGGTCCAGGGGACAATTTGCATATTAGCTTTTTATTATATAGGATGATAGACTATTACCTCCCACTATCACCTGAGTGCTCTGTATTGCCTAGCAGAGTGTCTGATCCATAAGAAATGCTCAATAAATTTTTAAATTTTTAAATTAAAATATAGTTGACATACAATGTTATATTAATTTCAGGTGTACAACATAGTGATTTTACATTTATATACCTTACAATGTGATCATCACAGCAAGTCTAGTAACCGTCTGTCACTGTACAAAGTTATTACAATATATTGGTTGACTATATTCCCTGTACACTGCATCCCCATGACTTACTTATTTTATAACTGGAAGTTTGAACCTCGTATTCCTCTTCACCGTTTTTCACCCATCCTCCATCCTCCTCAATAAATATTTAATTAATGTTGAAAAGCTCCAACCTCCATCTCATTTGGTGGATGTCAAAGGCCAAGGAAGAAGAGCTTAAACTCAGAAGAGGAGGAGGGCTAAGTTTGCTCCCTTTACCAGGTATTTACTTTACTATTTGTGATCATCACGTGACTCCCTGGGAAAAGCATCTCCACATCACTAGACCGGACTGGCCAAGACAAAAGGCGGGCGGTGGGGCAGAATCAAGGGACCAAGGGATGGGTCTGGCTCCTGAGCTGAAGGCGAACCTCAGCATGCAGACCACAGCCCTTCTGCACCAGCAGAAGCCTCTGTGTAAGCTCTCACCTGCTCCGCAACCCCCTTTCCTCTCAGGGGACTTGGATTAACTTAAATGAGAAAGAGATCAATAGTAGTAGTAGTAGTAGTAGTAACAGTAGTAGTAGATTATCTCCCTGAACATCCTGGAAGTTAGGTCAATAGATTTCTTCAACTTCATTCCAAAAACTATTCTAAGTGTTCTGAACGTGACATGCAATATGAGAGCAACTGTTTCCACCATAATATTTCACAATTTCCTGTTAGTTTTTATCTCCTTTCAATATCATAATAGCCTTGTCACATGATGATGCAAGAAGAGCCTAATCAACAAAAATGAGAAGCTTCATTTTTTAACTCGGAGATGTTTATCCTCAGATTTCTCAATCTGTCATCAGCCTGCTGTCTCTTAGCCTCTTGGGACATTACACCACAGATCCTGATGTAGCCAAGGCTTTCAGGAAATCATTTCATTAATGTGTGGTGTGGGCCCTCCACTTGATGACCATTATCCATAGATCATACACTTATTTAAGTTACGCAGATTACAAATATTCAAAAAGGAGAATAGGGTGGGAAAATATTCTCATCAAAAATGGTAAGTTATCATGAGACTGGTCTTGTTTATTTGATAAAGAAATATAAGAGTCTCACCCTGCTCTGTGGTTAGAGCTTTGGCATGGGCACTGAGGGTCTTGTGTTCGATTCCCAGTCAAGGGCATGTACTGGGTTGCAGGTTCCATCCCCAGGCCCGGTCAGAGCATATGCAGGAGGCAACCAATCGATGTGAGACACACTGACATTTCTCTCTCTCCCTCCTTCTACTCTCTCTTAAAAAAACATCGAGAGAAACAAATATTCTCAAGTGAGAATTAACAAAATATATTAAAAAATATATATATCTATATCTATCTATCTATCTATAGATATATATATATCTATAGATAGATAGATAGATAGATAGATAGATATAGATATATATATATCCTCAAGGGAGGATTAACAACAACAAAAAAGAAGAAATACAAGAGTCTTAGATAATATTTGCAAATAAATAGTAAACAGAGCAATGTTGATGCCAGACCTCTGTCTTATAATTAAGAATCCTGTAATAATACTAAATGATGATCTAAGGCCATCACCTGATGAAAGTAAGATGGTGGGAGGGGGGGGGG
>NW_005362486.1:637526-649357 GCF_000412655.1 Myotis brandtii
CCCAAGCCAAATGTTTATAGTCAGAGCGAGATAGAGGGATACACAGGCTCTGTGGGCTGAGAAGCCATGTAACAGCCAAGTGCTTTAAGTAGAGGGATAGGGCCCTAACCGGTTTGGCTCAGTGGATAGAGTGTCGGCCTGCAGACTGAAGGGTCCCAGGTTCGATTCCGGTCAAGGGCATGTACCTTGGTTGCGGGCACATACCCAGTAGGGAGTGTGCAGGAGGCAGCTGATTGATGTTTCTCTCATCGATGTTTCTAACTCTCTATCCCTCTTCCTTCCTCTCTGTAAAAAAAAATCAATAAAATATATTTTTAAAAAATAGAGGGATAGGGCTTAAATATCAAAGGAGCACATGATATTCCCAAATTAATCTCTGCTGTTTGCAGGACTTTCTTTTCTATTTCTTTACATTCAGAAGTCTCTCAAGAAACTTCTGACACTGACAGGTAATTATTTGATGACAAAGAGAATAATGATGATCATGATTGTGATAATGAGCACTATCGCAATGTATGTTAAATACAGTAATGAACGATACTTTCGCCAAGCCACCGAGGTTTCCTCACCTGCAGGACTACTTATCATCAGCTGAAATTATTAGCAAGTGCAGCGAGGTTTCCAAATTCTCGTAGCTGTATCTGCTATCTGTGAAAAGAGTATGGAGCTTCCAACAGAGTCAGCCTCTTCTCAAATATGTATTTATGAATATGCAAATGCATATTGAATGTGTGTGTATATATATATATATATATGTACATATATATATACATATATGTGTGTATATGTGTGCTGTGTGTATTAAAAAGGAAAATAGCATTATCTCATTTAAGCTTTAGAGAAACCCTGTCAGGCAGATAGTTTAATCACAGTTTTATATACAAAGAAACAAACATTCAAGGAGTATTGAATGTTTCGCAAAAAATACAGAGGTAGTCATGAGAAATAGCAGCATTTTTTTAAACCCAGGCATCTGGTGGCAAGTCTCATTCCAGCTAACGGGAGAAGATTGGGTAAGTTTTGTAATTTGAAGGAAGATCAAATATTGTTAACTATCGGTTTGTTCTATTGGACAGCCAAGCTACAACTCCAAGGATAGCACTAATTGGTTAGGAAATCATTTCCATACAGAGTTGATACAAGTCCTCACGTCAGACCTGAACATAGCCTGTCATTGCAAAGCCAACATTTATTAAATGTGTGACCACGGCTAGTCACTTCACCTCAGTACGCCTCAGTTTTCCCATCTGTAAAGATAATACCCATTTAATAACTTAATTTAGTAATTTAATTAAATGGTAAAGATAATATATACAATGATTTCTGTGAAGATGGAGGATGTAGAGAGCCTAATATAGTGCCTGACATTTAGTAAGCAATGGCTAAAATTCAACTGCAGCCTAGTGGTTGGATGTCAATTTATGAACCAGGAGGTCACGGTCTCATTCCCTGTCAGTGCACATGCCTGGGTTGTGGGCTGGATCCCTGGTGTTGGGCATGTAGGAGGCAGCCAATCAGTGATTCTCTTTCTTCATTGATGTTTCCATCTCTCTCTCCCTCTCCCTTTCTCTCAGAAATCAATAAAAATATACTTAAAAAATTAAAATAAAATAAAATTCAACTGTAATTATTTTTATTATTGGTCATAGGGTGCTTGTTGTGCCCACACTGCACAGAATTTGTGAGATCACTCCAGAATGAAAGCAGTAATTTTTTAAGCTCTTACTTTGAATGTAGATTATATGGGAGGAAAAGTGGACACTCATTTCCCTTAACTTAGTGTGAGTTGCTAAGTAGCCAAAAAGATAAGACACGGATGCATCTTTGGTAAGAATAGGCACAGTCCCAGACAGAAGTGACGCTGACTGGAGAAATCCTGGCTGATTAACAAATAAAAGTAAAAGGTACGGGGTAAGGAGCCAGGAGAAGAGAGAGATGGACACATTTGTGGCTGCTCTGCGACAGGAGCGGCCTTAGCCCCTCTGCTGCCTCGGGCCCGCTGATGAAGACGGGGGACATTTTCCCAAGTCGTGCGAGAGCAGCACAGCTGTCGTGTTCAGGAACTTGGGGAAGGAACGTATGCTTCCTGCCAAGCTTTCGCTGGGTACAAGCTCAAGGCTTCGCGCAAACAGAATGGTTTTTTAAATGATTGGAAAGGTTCCTTCTCCCCGACAGATGGAAAGTATCAGAGATTAGGGAAGCGTGCCCGTGCGAGCGTGCACATATGCGAATGTGTGTGTGCACACCCACGCTTGCACACATGCGTTTGGTGAGTAGGCCGTCAATAGAACTTGAAAACTGTATTAAGAGTTTGGGGCTTCTCTGTCACTGCTTCCGCGGTTGTTGCATTGTTTCTCTGCTATTGTGTTGTGTTTCTCTGTTGTTGCACTGTGTTTTCTCACAAACCTATTTTTTTAATGTTCTTTTATTGATTTCAGGGAGGAAGGGAGAGGGAGAGAGAGATAGAAGCATCAATGATGAGAATCATTGATCGGCTGCCTCCTGCATGCCCCCTACTGGGGATCGAGCCTGCAACCCGGGCTTGTGCCCTGTCCAGGAATCTAACCTGGGACCCTTTAGTCCGCAGGCCAACGCTCTATCTACTGAGCCAAACCTGCTAGGGCACAAACCTATTTTTTTAAGTGAATAACAATCAAAACCATTTTTCCCACAGACCTACACGGTTATGGAATAAGGGTTTACTTCAGCATTGGCATATATATGCATAATAGGTTTTAGAAGTTTTTTCAAAAGCTTATCACACCCACACACACACAATCACACAAAAAATACACAAACATACAATTTACCATCCTCCCATTATGAACTCATAAAATGGCATACCCACTCAGCTTTTATAATAAGAAAAAATGGACCTGGTTTTTTTATTTAAAAATATTTTAGGGAATTTCTCAGAAAAAGAAATGGGGAAAAAAGACTGATATTTCCCCTCTAGATCCTTCTATTCTTTGTATATTTTAATCTCACTTGCCATGTGGAATGATTAGAGCAGTCAAGGTAACTATGGCAACACTCAATCCCAGAGTTGACATCTTAAGTGCTGCCTGAAGTTTAGCCAACAGTTTATTGCACCATTGCCTTTTTGCCTAGTAATTGTAGGAGCTGTTGATGGAAGTTTCATGTAATTAAGGGCCATTTTGGGGGGACACTCTTCCATGAATCTGAAACCTTAAGCTAACTTCGAGAACACAATATTGGCACGGCTGGAGTCAGCAACTCTAAATATACATATAATCTCATCCTTAGAGGATCATCCTTGGAATACAGGCATTCCTCAGTGATATTGTGGGTCTGGTTCCAGACCACCACAATAAAGGGAATATTGCAAAAAAGTGAGTCACAAGACTTATTTTTCAGTTCATATAAAAGTTGTGTTTACATAGTCTATTAAGTGTGCAAAAAGTACAATGTCTAACAAATGTGCAGATCTTAATTTAAAAACACTGTGTTGCTACAAAAAGAAAAAAAGGCTAACCATCATCCGAGCCCTCAGCGAGCTGTAATCTTTTTGCTGGTGGAAGGCCGGGAGGTGATGGCTGCTGACTGATCAAGGTGGTAGTTGCGGAAGGTCAGGGAGGGAAGACTGCAGCAATTTCTTAAAATAAGAGAACAGTTTGCTGTATTGATTGACTCTTCTTTTCATGAACGATTTCTCTGTGGCATGTGATGCTTTTTTGATAACATTTTGCCCACAATAGAACTTCTGTCAAAATTGGAATAAATTCTTTCGAATCCTGCTGCTGCTTTATCAACTAAAAGCATGTAATAGTCTAAATCTTTTGTTGTCATTCAACAGTCCTCATGCCATTTTCACCAGTAGTGGATTCCATCTCAAGAAACTATTTTTTTGCCCAGCCAGTATGGCTCAGTGGTTGAGCAGTTGACCTATGAACCAGGAGGTCATAGTTCAACTCCTGGTCAGGGCACATGCCTAGGTTGCAGGCTTGGTCCCCAATAGAGGGCGTGCAGGAGGCAGCCTATCAATGATGCTCTCATCATTTATGTTTCTATCTATCTCCCTCTCCCTTTCCCTCTGAAATCAATAAAAAAAATATTTTTTTTTCAAAAGAAACTACTTTCTGTATTCATCCATAAGAGGCAAGTCTTCATTTATTAAAACTTTATTATGAGATTGCACCAATTTAGTCACATCTTCAGGTTCCACTTTTAATTCTAGTTTTTTGTTGTTGTTTTTTTGCTTTTTCCATCACATCTGTAGTTATTTCTTCCACTAATGTCTTGATCCCCTCAAAGTCATCCATGAGGGTTGGAACCAACTTCATCTAAACTCCTATTAATGTTGATATTTTGATTTCTTCCCAGAACTCAGAAATGTTTTTAATGGCACCTAGAATGGTGAATCCTTTACAGAAAGCTTTAAATTTACTTTGCTCCAGTCCATCAGAGGACTCACTGTGTATGGCAACCATAGCTTTATGAAATGCATTTCTTAAATAGTAGGACTTGAAAGTTTAAGTTATTCCTTGATCATGGGCTTCAGAATGGATGTTGTGTTAGCAGGCAGGAAAATGTTAATCTCATTGTGTATCTCTCTCAGACTACCTAGTTGACCAGGTGCCTTGTCAATGAGCGTGGTATTTTAAAAGGAAAGCAAGTCCACACCCCACCACTGATGCAGTGTTGCTGGAGTTCTTCCCGTAGGGAAGGCACCCACAAAGATGAAGAACTCTACGGTTCTGCCTGAGGGAAACTCGTTGAAAGTTTCCCTCTATAGAAAGAGACTATAGAGAACTTGATGCCTCACAGCATTGGACAGCGATGGGGATCTTGCTAGAGAGCATTTAAGAGAAGTCTGGTAGCTCTACGATACAAGGAAAATGGCAAAGCATCCAGAACTTTTTCAACCTCTTTTATCTCATGGCACACACAAATCAATTACTGAAATTCTATAACAACAACAAAAAAGGGTATAATTTTGATTCATTCACACTTGACAGCTATTGTTGTGTAGGCTTGTTGTCATTTTTTTTTTATTTAACAATCTAAGGAAAAAGAGGTGAGTGCCTCTGACTAGATAGTCAAGTATTGCATGTTTTAAAAAGTCTTGTGGGCACACTAGTTGAAAATCACGCATCTAGAGAAGCTTAGAGAGAGACTTTCTAGAAGGAACCGTTTTTGATTCTTAGTCAACTCCCGGATTCAGGAAGGGTACACCCACTCAGGAACAATCAGAGCAGGATATGGGGCAAATTTAAGTATTTCACAAGATTCACATAAACCCATCAAGAGTTGATGTTTCATTGGCACACACAGCTTAAACACAAGCTCAGACCGAACAGTGACAAACAATAAGTCACTCGGATGCTGGAGAGACTCCTAGAAAGCCAGGCATAAAAGCAAAATGACACTCATTTCTGGCCGCCTGAAAGATTGGGTAAATGTGGAAAGCTGTGTCGCTTCAAAGTGATTACAGAGGAAACCTACAACTATGAGTTCCTGGTTGGACATGTGGCAACATAATGTAAATTCCCTGAACTGGGGTAGCAGTTTGTAAGCCACACAGGCACTCAACAGTGAGGAGTAAAACGCTAACAGTCTAAAAGAGCTTAAGCCAGCGGTTCTCAACCTGTGTGTCGCGATCCCTTTGGTGGTCGAACGTCCCTTTCACAGGGGTCGCCTAAGGCCATCCTGCATAACAGATATTTACATTACGATTCATAACAGTAGCAAAATTACAGTGATTAAGTAGCAACGAAAATAATTTTATGGTTGGGTCACAACATGAGGAACTGTATTTCAAGGGCCAGAAGGTTGAGAACCACTGAAGCACACCTTTGAACAGTAAGTTAACTACAGCCAACCCCTTTATAGGTAAATGAAAATACAAAACAAGGGAGAACACCTGACTAAAGACAGTAAAGGCTGCATACTATGCAGATACATAATTAATGCAAATAGCACCACCAAGTCATTGAACATTAGAGAATGACCAAACAACTAAAATAGCAATAATATACCAATGAATGGGAGGAGAAGAACTATGCATATTTGGCACACTGTATTATTTAAAATATCCAGTTCTCAACACAAATCTATCTATATAAAAAGCCAGCGACCAGAACACGAGGCCCCTGGCCCAGGCTGGCCCCGTCCCCCAGGGAGCAGTTAGGGGCGCCCCTAGGCAACGCGATAGGGTGCGAGTTTGATGGGGGAAAGTCGAAGAAACAGGGGGGAAGGTCTTAAGGGTCTGCGGGGTTGGGGTGGTCGCCCGGAGTAGGTGTGGAGTGTGCTGGGGAAGGAAGAGGAAGATCCGATTGGAAAATGGCTCAGCACAGTACCTTTCTCATTGCAAACCAGGAGGCGTCAGCCGGGGACTGAACGGGCGGTTGTCTCATGAGTCCACTTGGGACTGACATGTTCATGGCAGCGGCTGTGCTCCCGAAATTTCACTGATTCCAAATAGTAAACAGCTATCAACGCCAAAGAACAGAAAAACCCTCTCCAGCTAGAGGCCCTGGACATTGCAAGCGACTGAAGGAAACACCACTTAAGGAGGAGCTAGAAGAACCGGAAGTGGGCGACCAGAGGATTGTGGGATTGTGGAGGAGCCTTGGCGACCAGAGGATTGTGGGATTGTGGAGGAGCCTTGGCGACCAGAGGATTGTGGGATTGTGGAGGAGCCTTGGCGACCAGAGGATTGTGGGATTGTGGAGGAGCCTTGGCGACCAGAGGATTGTGGGATTGTGGAGGAGCCTTGGCGACCAGAGGATTGTGGGATTGTGGAGGAGCCTTGGCGACCAGAGGATTGTGGGATTGTGGAGGAGCCTTGGCGACCAGAGGATTGTGGGATTGTGGAGGAGCCTTGGCGACCAGAGGATTGTGGGATTGTGGAGGAGCCTTGGCGACCAGAGGATTGTGGGATTGTGGAGGAGCCTTGGCGACCAGAGGATTGTGGGATTGTGTTTTCAAAATGCTGACACGCCGAGCTCAAAAGGTTCGCCATCACTGCGCTAGTACGACCAGCTCCACAGGAGCACACACGCACTTCCCAGGAGCTGCAGATGTAGCGCACCGCAACCGAAGCCTTCAATGAAACCATCAAGATCTTTGAAGAGCAGGACCAGACTCAAGAGAAGTGCAGCCAGGAGTACCTGGAGCGCTTGGCGTGAGGGCAATGAAAACGAGATGCGGAGGATCCTGCTGAACTCAGAACGGCGCAAGTCCTGCATTGCCAGGACCCACAAGAGCCGCCCGAAGCTGGAACAGGAGCTGCCGACACAGGCCTTGGACAACCGGGAGATCGATCAGCGCATGAGCAGCCTGAAGCCAGACCTCATGCAGCTGCGCAAGATCCCAGACCGGTACCTGGTATGGCTCAGCCAGAAAGGCGCCCGGCAGAACAAAGTCAACGAGTGGTTGGGAATCAAAAATGAGACTGAGACCAGTATGCACTGATGGAGGATGCGGATGACCTCCCCCACCATGAGGATCGAACCTGGTATGTGGGCAAGAGCAACCGCACGCAGGCGAGGAAATGCTGAACCGCAAGTGGATGGTACCTTCCTCATCCGTGAGAGCAGCCAGCGGGGCTGCGATGCCTGCTCTGTGGTGGTGGGCACTTCCCTCCGCTGGCTCTGGCTGCCCCCACCAGTTCCTACAGTTCCCCCAAGCTCCCCCTGCCTGTACCTGCCATGTTTACAAAGGCCCCTGGGGTGCTGGGCCCCTGCCTGGTGCCCTGATTTTTAAGCCATAGACCTGGGGTCAGGGCAGGAAGAAGGCAGGAAGGAACTTTGCCGGGCCACTTCCAAGAACCTCAGCTGTGACAAATAATTAAGTATATAACAAATGTTTAATCTCATTAATGAAGAAATGCAAATTAAAACCAAAATGAGATACCACCAAATTGTCAAAAACTAAGTATCTTAAATACCATCGACCCCATGAAAGAAGCCAGATTCAAAATAATACATGTAGTATGATTCCAGTCATATGGCATGCAAAAGCAAGTCTAGATAGAGAAAAAGAGATTTTTTTTTAAGGGCTGCATAGGCAGATGGAATAAGATTTGAAAAGAATAGCAGGAAATGATTATCACTATATCTGGGAGAATAGAGAAGTGGGATTGTGCTCATGGAGAAGCATAATGAGAAAGGTGCTAGGGATGTTCAGTTTTTATTTCTCTGCTCAATAAATAAAGTTAGGAATTCCCTTTATAATTGTATGTTAAACTATGCATATGCTTTATTTTTCTGTACTTGAGTTATATTATAAAATAAAGAAAAAATACTTAGAGACACAAAATTTATATATTGTCAAGAGATAGAGAGGGTGTAGCATGGGAGAAGACCAGTGGCTTCAAAGGTATCAGCAATTTATATTTTTTAAGCTAGTGTTTGTTCATGTTAATATAATGAGTTATAGCATAGAGATACAGGGTGTCCCAAAAAAGTATACACACTTTAATAGATGATTTTCTTACATTTTGAAAATGAAGTGTATAAAAAAAAGAAAAGAAAATGAAGTGTATTTTAATAGACACTGCCTTTATAATTATTCAAAGTGGGATATACATGTATATACACATTTTGAAAATGAAGTGTATAAAAAGAAAAGAAAATGAAGTGTATTTTAATAAACACTGCCTTTATAATTATTCAAAGTGGGATATACATGTATATACATACTTTTATATGAAAATTATTTTATAATTTAAAAAAAGATCCTAACCTAAAACCATATACCAGTCATAATAGTCATTAAAATGATTAGCTGTTATTATAAATTATAAGTGAAAACAATATGAATCTCTAAAACAGAGTCAGCATATTTCATCCTGAGGCCAAAATTGGCCCACCCCTTGCTAAGCATGGCTGTACTAGACAGAGAATGGATTTTACATTTAAAGCGTTTAGGGCAGTGGTTCTCAACCTTCCTAATGCTGGGACCCTTTAATACAGTTCCTCATATTGTGGTGACCCCCAACCATAAAATTATTTTCGTTGCTACTTCATAACTGTAATTTTGCTACTGTTATGAATCGTAATGTAAATATCTGATATGCAGGAGGTATTTTCATTGTTACAAATTGAACATAATTAAAGCATAGTGATTAATCACAAAAACAATATGTAATTATATATGTGTTTTCCGATGGTCTTAGGCGACCCCTGTGAAAGGGTCGTTCGACCCCCAAAGGGGTCACGACCCACAGGTTGAGAACTGCTGGTCTAGGGGAAATAAAAGCAAAGGAATAATACGCTGTGACATGGAAATTACATGAAATTCACACTTTAAGTCTATAATAGTTTTATTGTAGCCTAGACACTCCCATTTGTTTAAGTAGTGTCTATGTCTGCTTTCTCTAAAACGCTAGTTTTGAGCAGCTGAGACAGAGACCATATGGCCCAAAAAGCCTAAAATATTTCT
This sequence comes from Myotis brandtii, assembly GCF_000412655.1. Classification (NCBI taxonomy): domain Eukaryota; kingdom Metazoa; phylum Chordata; class Mammalia; order Chiroptera; family Vespertilionidae; genus Myotis; species Myotis brandtii. The sequence goes on from NW_005362486.1 coordinate 646,935, forward strand.
TACCTGGTCTTTTACAGAAAGTTTGCTCGAAAATGCTTTACCCTTCCCTTCCCTTCTCAAGAGCAGGTTGCATCCCTCTGCATTCCGAAGCCGCTGCTGGGGTGACTGGCTACCCCCAGGGCTCCACTGCCTCAGGAGGTCCCACCTGAGTCTGGGCAGGTTTGTATGGAAATGAGCCATCACCATCCCAACTGTGGCTCTTTCTGAAAATAGCTTGCACCCCCCATCTCTCTGTTCCAGACTCCACCCACAGCTGTCACAAGAGCAGTGTGGGAGTCAGGGGAACCTCTCCTGGAGTTCAACAAACTCTGTTTCTCCTGGGGACCCTGCTTTATGGAGATGTGGACCAAGTTGAGACGAGAAAGGCAAGGTTTCCAGGTTTGAATTTTAACTCTGTGGCTCATCAGATGTAAAATCACAGGAAATTTGTAGACATTTTTATGGTTTTTTTGGTTTCTCTTTCTGGATTAGTAACATCTACTTTAAAGAATTTTTAATGAGATTTAGGGTTAACATATGCAAAAATTCCTGCAAACAAGACATTCCATTAATAGACGCGATTAGTATTCGTAATGATCTATTCAGAAGGTATCAGGACAAAGGGAAAATATTCAAACTAGCCTCTGTGGTATTACTAGATTTCAACTCTAGGTCTTTAAAGACTTCAGGTGCCAGGAAATGGCAAGGAGTGCAATTAATTAATTCAAAAAGACAGGGCCCGGAAGTCTCCAATCAGCTCTTCTCACATCCTAAGTGATTTACCACCTCCTCTCTACTCTGGTCTGAATTCAGATTTATAGGGACACTCCCAAGGCACCTCTTACACACATATCTCAACTCACTTTACAATTCCAGGTGATCCTCATTGTATGTAGGGCACGGTGGTTACGAGCTAAGGTTTTAGCAAGTTTCCGAGAAAATAAAAAGGTCTTAGAAAAGACATCACTGCTGAAAGTGAATTCCTCAGACAGTGGTTCACCTTATTAGGGCCATTCAAGAAGAAAGGCAGTTTCAACATGAAGGATGACAGAGAGAACAGCCCAGGGAATTACCTGTTTATTCGCATTAGAACACTTGATAATTAGGGAAAAAACACATGGACATCCGAGAGTTAGAATGGCTGTAATTAAAATGAGAATGACTTGAGTGTGCTTTCAACTTAACTGGGTATAAAATTATTAATGTATCAAAACATGACATAATTAATTATCCCTTGTTGTTAATTCTTTAAGTCCTACCTTAGAGCCTTTTTAAAAGGATTAGAAGGGAGAAAACTTTCAAAATTGCTTCAAACAAAGGAAGACATCAGGTAAAGGTGCTCATTTCTGGGGAGGTGGTGGTGGGTAAGGTGGTCAATTTGCATATCTGGGAGAGCTAGACAGCCCCACCCCTTGCACAAGGTACAAGCACAGTGGGTTGGGGCCATCGGGAATGGAAGGGTAGTTCTCACTAGAAGCCTAAGAACTGAGTCTAGGCATAAAGTCTATGGGCTGCTTCAACATCTTAGTGAAAGAAACCTAGGTCTCCCTTTGAACTTCCTACTCCTCATGGGTCCAGGAAGGGCTGATGGCCTTTCCAGGGCTCTCACAAGTCTGTGCTAAGCAACAGTGATGGTCGTAATAACAACATCATTACTCACAGTTAATGTCCCCAGGTGATCACACTGTGCTAGAGCTTGTGCTGGGTGTTCCACACGCACTATTTCATTTCATCTTCAAAACAGTTTTATGAGGTCCTCAAAATGCTCCTACTTATGCACGAGGAAGCCAAGGCTTAGTAAGGTCAAGTTCCTCAAGGTCATCCCACCAATAATAGTTTCAAACTCTGCCTCCGAAGTCCATGCTCTTTGCCATTTGGTCTCTCCTCATCTGCCTATCCGATACCTTCTCATCCTCGCCCTGTCACACATGATAGTTGTACGTGATAAATGCATCGTCCTGTGATGCATGTATTTTATTCAATTCATGGCTTGTTTTCATTCTTGGAATGCTCTTCGCCCATAAGTGTCTGTGGCAATGGCTGTTTATTTTCTGAGTTCTCAGAGAGCACAGACTGCGTTTAAGAAACACGCCTTGCATACCATTCAACACCATGTGGCAGGCGAAGTGATCAGTAACACAAGTCTTCTGGTCAGAAGGATGTGCCTTCATTCTGTTCGCAGCTCGATTCCACTTCTCAGGAAGAAGAAGCATAAAGAACCTGTTCAATCTCCAAGTGACACAGGGTGCCTGCATCGTCACTGCCAGTCCTTCTGTGCAAGTCACATTTGATGTGTGATGGACAAATCCATGCCCCAGAAGGTCTAACCCAGTGGTCGGCAAACTGCGGCTCGGCAAACCGCGGCTCACGAGCCACATGCGGCTCTTTGGCCCCTTGAGTGTGGCTCTTCCACAAAATACCAGCTCTTCCACAAAATACTGGGC
>NW_005362486.1:651145-688552 GCF_000412655.1 Myotis brandtii
ACAAAGAAACAGAATTTCTGGAGGATGAGGCCCAGAAATCAGGATTTTAAAAAGATTCCCAGGTGATTCTAATGTGTAGCCATGGTTGAGAACCACTGGCTTAGCCACTCTCCTCTGTAAACAGTTAGGGTTGGTGATTTCATGGTTTGTCCTCTTGGTTATATCAGGACCTGTTTGTCCAGGCCTGTTGACCAGACCCACGTCCTCTCCTCCTGGTACTGAAGATGCCTTTGGGCCTTGACCAAATGCTTCTCCTTGCCCAGGGTTTAGGTTAAACACCCTGCCGTGGAGAGGGGATGGTGGCATCTCTCTCAGCTAGAGGTGGCATCCCTATGGAAAGCCCCAGGGTTCTAAAATTGGCCACCTCTGCTTTTTTTTAATTAATATATTTTTTATTGATTTTAGAGAGGGAGAGAGAGATAGAAACATCAATGATGAGCCCTAGCTGGTTTTGCTCAGTGGATAGACCATCAACCTGTGGACTAAAGGGTCCCAGGTTCGATTCCAGTCAAGGGCACATGCTGGGGTTGCAGGCTTGATCCCCAGTAGGGGGCATGCAGGAGGCAGCTGATCAATGATACACTTTCATCATTGATGTTTCTATCTATCTCCTGCTCTGAAATCAATACAAATATATTTTAAAAAAAGAAAAAGGAAACATCAATGATAAGAATCATTGATCTGCTGCCTCCTGCACTTCCCTCTCCCCGCACTGGGGATTGAGCCCACAACCAGGCATGTGAACGGACCTGGAATCAAACCGTGACCTCCTGGTCCATAGGTCGATGCTCAACCACTGAGCCACACTGGCCGAACATCTCTGCTTTTCTTGAAGACCATTCAGAGACTCATGGGCCCCTTGCTTGAGGCTGACAGAGGCCCAGGAAAACTAAGTGATGTCCTCTCCGTGTTGCCATGTGCTGCACCTCCATTTTCACTTGGCTGATGCCCACTGTCAGTATGAGATGACCCTGTGCAGTGGCTTCCTCCTAGACTTTGCATAAGGAAACTGGAAGGGCTTCCTTTTCTGCCCTTCCTTGTTGGAGTGACTGTCCCTATAACATCTCCTCTTCGTTCTCAAGTGGTACACTTCACCTCTCCAATCTCAAGGATCCGAATGGTAGAATGACTCTGTGGGAACCTGACTTGTGATTGGGAAGGTGAAGAGGATCAAATAACTATAAACTTCATATTTCTAAAATATTATTTTCATTGCATACTTTTTCATTTCATAGTTATAAGCCAGTGAAATAAGCATTATCCTTCCCATTTCATAGGGAAACTGAGGCCCAGAGAGACAAGGAACTTGAGGAACTTGACCTTACTAAGCCTTGTGGCTCTTCCACAAGACAAGTCTCTTGACCAAGTCACTCAGTAATTGATCTCTGTTTTGTCCAACTGCAAAGACTTTGCTTTTCCACAGCACAATCCAGCTCACACCACTGAAAGTTCTCAAGCAGAGGCCAACACCCCCTTCACATGTCATATGCAAGTGATTAAACCATTAGGAATTTGAAGCCTGTGACTCTGAGGTCTTTCTAGGGCTGAAATTTTGATAATCATCTATCAAAACTTCTCTATTATGTAAGTTTGCAGATTCCAATGACTGTCCTCCGCCCCCTCCCCTTTTTTTTCATCTTCTCTCCAAAGAATGATTCAAAAGCCAAAAATAAGTAAATTGGGCCCCCTTTAAACTCGCTGGACGGCCCTGCAATCATATCATGCCAGCCAAATAATAACACTAAGAGGAGGTTTTCTCCATAATTTACTGGGCGCACTGGAGCTGGAGCTGGACAAGAGACACATCATTTGTACAGGCAATTACACATCAATTGGTTATTAAAAGTGCCCTCATTGAGATGTGCTGTATAGAGGACACCAAGATGAACCTGGTTCCCCAGGTAACCAGCTCTACTCGCGGACAGAAGGCAGATTTTCTGAATTTGGATTGGCGTCATTTCTCTTGACCCTGCCATTCTTCTTTGCCTTCCGTGTTGTGTGCCGCCTGTGCGTGGGCGGGTGAAGACAGGAGCAGTGGTGAGAAAGCCACAGTATGAATAATAGCCCAGTGCTTTTCTTGGAGCCCTTTCCTCCTAGGAAAAATAATTATTATTATAGTTAATTAAACACTCACCCAAGAATTCATTCCTTCGATATATCCATCCAAATAATAAGTTTTGGGACTAACCTAACTACTGTGCTAGACACTAGAGGAGACATAAGAATAAAAATGATGTTATTCTTGTCAGCCTGCAGACTGAAGGGTCCCAGGTTCGATTCTGATCAAGGGCATGTACCTCGGTTGCAGGCTCCTCCCCGGCCCGGACTCTGGTTCTGGTTGGGGCTCATGCAGGAGGCAAACAGTCGATGTGTTTCTTTCACATAGATGTTTCTCTCTGGCTTTCCCTCTCTCTTCCACTCTCTCTAAAAATCAATGGAGGAATGTCCTCAGGTGAGGATTAACAACAACAACAACAAAATGACGTTATTTCTCCCTCTGACGAGTTGACTGTAGTAAGGAAAGACACAGGCAAATAATTTTAAACATTTTGATAAGTGCAGAAACAGAGAGAAATCCAGATGAAGGGGTGGTGGAGGGAGCCATTGTTCTCTCTAGGGCAGCTGGGGAAAGCATCACAGGAGATCAAAGGTGAGTGAAGCCTCATGGCCATACATGAGGGTTTATAAATGAGACAGATAAACCAGTCTGGAGAATTCATCACAGAGGGAGGGGAAAGGTAGTTGAGAAAGAGGGTCAAGGATGTGCCAAGGCACCCAGTTGTCCATCTAATGAAGGATGTCAGAAACATCTGGCGGAAACAACCATATAGACATGGATGCATTCACACCTCGGACCAAGAGTAAGTGGAAAACAATCCGTGATTCTAAGGGATGGGATTGGCCCCACCGAAATCTTCTGGGAGGTTGTTTATTGTTGTTGTTTTTGTTTAGTTTAAACACAGACATTTGGACTCAGAAAGTCTAGAGCTGGCCCTACGATTCTGTATTTTTAAAAGCTCTCTAAGTAATTCTTTTGAAAATGGGACTCAGACCACACGAGAGAAATTGGGTTAGTGTCTAGGCTGTTACCTTCCTGAGTGCTCATTTTTTATGCCTGGGCTGAAACCTTGAGGTCTCGTTTAGTTATCAACTCTCAAGCAGTTTGCTTAATGTCATCTAGTCAATTGTATTAACTGCATCCCCAGAAGAGCCTAATGTTTCTCCAGTTGTGATGAAGATTTGGGAGGACGCCCAGATACACTGACAGTCCTTTGGCACCCGCTCCCAATGAGCTTCCCAGAAATGTGGCAGCAGCGTATCCAGAGATGCAGGCATTCCAGAGGCGCAGAAGAGAAGGGACCTCTGTCTACACTGTGTAGACTGCATGGGAGACTCCCATGAGGGGGAGCAGATATGAGGCTAATGGGTTGAATGGGTCAAGATTAAGGGGAGCTTTTCTTAAGGTAAAGCATGGAACATTTAACATAATGATGGAAAGTCTTCATTAAACAACCTATGAACCAAGTGTATTGAAACTTCTACACAAAACATATATTATAAGGAACAATGGGGGACACAAGTAGCTCTTACAATCTCTAGTTGAAGGAGGGGTACCAAACACACATGTGAAAAGTAGCTGTAGTCATTCAATCATCAACTGATATTTTTCGCTGCCCTAATAAGATAGGTTAATGGCCTGCAAAAGCAGTTTTTATTGATGATATATATTCTTTAAGCACTTGGAAGCAAGAAGCTGTCAAGGATTCATAAAAGAAATAATGCCTACCCCCTAGGAGCTGTTGCTGTGAAAATGCATTACTTTATAGCTTGTTCTCCCCTTGGTTTTATTGCCTATCAAAGTGAGAAGAGAAGGATTAACATTTGTTGAATGCTTATTAGAAGACAAACAATAAGTGAGGAGCTTGTTGCTTATTATTTTAGTCTCTCAAAGACACAGTGAACTGATGTGACTATTATTCATTACAGATGCAGAAACTAAGTATACACCTTACCTGAGATTAATACCCAGGTGGTGCATGAAAGAACTGGAATCACCCAGGCTGTGTTCCTTCCCTAACGTTAAGATGCTTCATTAATGGCTTCTTCGGATAGTGTCATCCAGTATCATTAATCTAGATAGGTGGGTGGACTTGAAGAACCCCTGATGTTCTGGGCATTCATTCTGTGACTAGCACAGGATATAGAACAGAGTAGGAATTCTATAACAAATGATTGACTTGAATTGAAACTCTGTAAATACTAATTCGTTCATTTGGTTTGTACAAAAATAATGCCCTCCTTGTAATTTTCTAGATGCTTGGATTATAACAGTGAACAAAATATGAAAAATTCTCTGTCCTCATGGAGCTCATATTCTAGTAAGGAGACACTAACAAAATACAAGAAACACCATAAATGAGTAAATATGCTATGTTTTAAGTTATACTAAGGAAAAAGAAATAAAGAACAGTGGTATCAAAGCCAATCACAACTTCTGATCAGCTTTACGTAACCAGAATTGCCAAATTCGGCTGGTTTAATTCCAAATAAAAATGAAAGATTCAAAATATTTTAGTTAAGCCATTATACTCTCCTACAAAGAAATATGTAGTTCTCATATATTTTTTTTATTTTTATTTTGTTGGTTAATCTTCACTTGAGGATATTTTCCCATTGATTTTTAGAGAAAGTGGAATGGAGGGGAAGAGACAGAGAGAGAGAAACATCAATGTGAGAGACACATCAATTGGTTGCCTCCCATACCAGCCCCGACCAGGGCCAGGGATCAAGCCTTCAACTGAGATATGAACCCTTGACTGTAATTCAGTCCAAAGGTAGATGCTCTATCCACTGAGGCAAACCAGGTAGAGCTATATTTCTCATATTTAAAAACGCAAAAATAGCTCATGGAATTTCTAATTCCCTTAATGGTGAAAACTCAGTTTTAAGAGAATCAGAAATGGAAACATGGAGAACCAAAAATAAACCCAAAAAACAAAACAGAAGATGCAAAAATTCAAGAGTAGGTGTGGCTCAAACGTATGCCTAAGGCAAGCTCTTCCTTCACTCATCCTCTGTCCTCTATTTCCTTGATGGAGAGTGACAGATGAATGAGAGTTACCTATGTACAAAGATGGAAGGAGACTACTGAATCAAGACACAGTGCGCTCCTCCCAGAAATGCAGGACCTTCCGTTACTATCAAGGACATTTATTTTTCAGTAGCAAATAACGCAGTAACCTCTACCCAACTTTGAAAATGGAGGTAGTTCTAGTCACCAAGTTATCACCCAAATTCTGGGGCAAGCCTGAAATTCCCACTCGCCCCGATGGAGGGGTTTCGTGTGCAGAGTTCCTGTGGAAGCCCAGCTCGGCAGCCACCTTCTTGGTGGAGACAGACTCAGACCAGAAAGATTCAGATCAGGAGCAGAAAAGCTGATGAGCTTTCTAGACTTGAGACTTTTTCAGAAGAATCTGGAAAGAAGTTGGGTGGCATTTCCTATCTCAGGTCAGGGAAGAATGTACTCCTCCCTCTAAGCCAGTGATTGATGGACTCTGAGCCCCACCCCTTCCGGAAACCCGCCTTCTCTCAAGGGTACTTCTTTATGGATACATAAGGAATATTGAGTGAGATCTCAAAAAAAAAGTCAATGCATATGAAAGGAAAGAAACAAGATGGGTTTTCCCCCTGAAAGTCTCCTGAGATGCAAAGGGTCCCGATTAGCAGAAGGTAAATCAGAATAACTCCATCTTCTCTACCATTTCCCTTTGGCCTTCCTCCTAGGACTGTTTGTCCTTCTGTGGTTTTGAAGAGCAGGCTTCCCTCAGATTCGAGTCCCTTTCATCCCTCCTCTGCTGGGCTGGGTGTGCTAACCCTTCTGGGAAGGCAGTGCACACACCTGGCTCTATTCACACGAAGGGTGCAGGGTAAACGCTGGTCTGTAATGCGTCTCACCTGGCCCCCCTATCTGAGGACTCCTACCTTTCTTCTTCTCTGATGCCTTTTTTCTTTGGTAACAGTAATGGGGCTGAATATAGCCACACTTTTAAAAAAAAAAAAGAGGAAAGAAAGAATAAAGAAAAAGTCTGTCCTGGTCTGGAATTACTAACCATTCCCTTTCCTATACTTCAAGGCTTTTGTGTGTTTTTTTCCCCCTCAAACATCCTCTTAATAGGCCTACCTGTGCACCCTACCTTGATCCTCCTTTTACTCTGTTCACTGTGTCTTTTTCCATCACACTTTTGATTTGCTAGCATATGCCCAGCATCCTCCCCACAGTCTCACTTCACTGCTTCCTGTTTTCTTTTAGTGAGTCCTCCACTGAGAACTAGACTCTACCAATAATCAAAGGTTAGATGTGCATTGAGTCAGGCATCACAGGCAAATAAAATCCAAAACCCCTAAATTGTCTACGCAGTAAAGGTGTCCATAACAGTTACACAAACACACACTCTCTCTCTCTCCTAATCATAAATACATTAATGGGTCTCACAATGACCTCAATTAGCACACAATTTTCAAACAAATTTTATGATATTTCTCTTGTTTTCTTGTTACAGGTGTTAAACAAAAACTAAATGGAATAAATTCCAAGATCTAATTGGCTTTCTTGAGCAGTTCATGAGTGGGGCGGCATCCCATCCAGCAAACAGAAGAGAAACCTCAGTCCCATCTACAACACGGAAGCTTTTTATAAACAGAAGGCGGGTGGGGCAAGGAAGTGGAGAGAGTGAATTATTTCAGGCAAGAATGCCTTTTCTGGGAGAAATTAGGGAGTTTATCAAGCAGATTACCTCACTAGTGTTCATTCCAGACCGGTTTAAAATTCCACTCCTGGGAGAGACCGAAACTACGATTAGATTGGTAATTAAGTCTTGGTGGGCTCAGCAGAGCCACTCCATTTTGGGTCTGTTCTTTCTTCCCAACGCAGGCCTAGTGTCTGTAGCCCGCGGGGTGGTAGCAGACTTCTTGGATACCATGTTCAGTGAAGTCTCCACACTTACTGACCTGCTGGCACAGAAACTCATTCACAAATAGGAGCCCTCCCTGCCTTTCTAAAACTTCCCTCTATCGTTTATACCCCCTTTCCCCATCACAGTGCTCCCCAAACCAGCATCATGAGAATCTGGGAGGCATTTCCTGCGTAACTACTGCTGTCTGGCGTCCCCTGTCCTGAGCACCACTCTGCTCTCTCCCCTTGGAGCAATGGGACCTCACTGAAGTGGGAAAAGAAAATAGAAAGAGGTCAGAGGCCTTGAAGACAAGCGTATTCACCTCTATTCCATTTTATGAGAGGCTACCCTCTCACTCTCCAAAGGTGCTTGGATAAATAAAAGCTACAGCCAGAAGTTTGCTTTGTTGACCTTCACGCTTGAGGACCTGGCGGAGAAATTGCTATTAACTAGTCCCCTTAAATCATTCTCTGAGTGGCTTTCTTCTGAAGTCCTCACCCCAAACTGTAATTTGTTGTTGTATGTTCCTCTAACCACACCTGTCTCCTCTTTCTCATTTCCCTTTGAGAGCTGTACATCCTGAGAGAGGGAGAAGCCCTACGTTTGAGGTTCCGTATAAGATATCATGAAGTTCAATCAGAGATGCAGCACCTTGAGTAAAAGCATAAAAGCAGCCCCTAAGTTTCCAGGAAAAACACATGAAAAATATTGGGCTGTCAGACCTGCTGCAGCTCCGGAAGGCTCTCAGGCCTGTCCTCTTCCTGCATAGCATGTTATCAAGTCCAGTCCCCTCCCCCATCACCCTACTTAATTGTTGCATCCAATAATTAGAATCCCTTTACAGATAAGAAAACAGAATTTGAGAGGTTGAGTGATCTGTTTAAGATCCTATACTGCTGGGTGGGACTGGACACACAATTTGCAAAATGAAAAGCAAAGTTTCTTGAAAAAACAAAAACAAAACAAATAAACAAACAAAAAAAACACAAAAAATGACTGGCTTAGCTCAGTGGTTGAGCTTCGATCTATGAACCTGGCGGTCATGGTTCAATTCCCCGTTGGGACACATACCAGGGTTTCTGGCTCAATCCCCAGTGTGGGGCATGCAGGAGGCAGCCAATCACTGATTCTCTCTCATCATTGATGTTTCTATCCCTCTCTCCCTCTCCCTTCCTCTCTGAAATCAATAAAAATATATTTTTAAAAATACTAAACATTTCAAGACGGCAATAGTGGAACATCAAATCAAGTGTGGACCCCTCCTATGTGTCGGGCCTGTGTGGCCACATAAGTCATGCACTCATAGACCTGGCTCTGCTGTTGGATGGGGAGGGAGACAGGACTCCAATTCAAATCTTTGAAGTCCAAGTTCAGCTTTCTCATTCCCTCTGAGAAATGAGAAAGGTGGACTTGGGTCAGACTTCCATTCCCTGGCCTGCCTCCAACCATGGCTGTGACATTGCCCGTACCCTGCTGACCTGACATACATCCCTGTTTGCTCTACTATAATGCCAGGGCTTAGGGTGGATAAGCAATGCTGTCTCTGGTCTCTCCAAAAGTCTGTGATATCCCCCCTACATGCTTGAGCACTAGTGGACAACCATCTCTACAAGGGTTCTGAAAATGAAGGGAAAAGAGGTCTCAAGGATAGATTTCTCCAGATTTTCAAACTGTCCATGTGCCTTCCTTTCTTTCACTTCCACATCTCATATTCACTTCTCCTGCCTACCCTGATTTAATTTATTATTCAAGTGTGATCATTTGGAAAGGTAAAATGAAGGAGGAGGAGGAGGAGGAGGAGGAGGAGGAGGAGGAAGAGGAGGAGAAGGAGGTGGAGAAGGAGAAGGAGAAGGAGAAGGAGAAGAAGGAGAAAGAAAAAGGGAAGGAGGAAGGAAGGAAGGAAGGAAGGAAGGAAGGAAGGGAGGAAGGAAGGGAGGGAGGAAGGGAGGGAGGAAGGGAGGGAGGAAGGAAGGAGCCCTTGAAGGCTCACACTGTGCAGATGGCTCCAGATTCTCGCTCGACCCCATTATCAGCGGACTTCACTCCGGGATGATCCACTCTGCAATTTGTATGGCGAAGACACGCTTTGGAAACCAAACTGGTTATTACTGCAGAAGATCCTGCCTCAAGCAACAGTTTAAATGTTTCTTTTCTCCCTGAAATCTGAACATATTCATCAAACTGTGTTGTGCTCCTGGACTTGCAATTAATCACAGCTCGTTTCAAGCTTTGTTAATTAATACCAAGACCAGGGACCCAGTGGAGGGCCCGGATTTAATCTGTGGTCCTTTAAAATTATTGTAATCTGCTAGAGGAATAACTGCTGGGTTTTAAATAGCCTTTACCTTATTTTTTTCAATCGTGCATTGCCCATAAATTAAAAGATCTCCTACGATAGAGCTGGCGAAGGAGCGCCCCAGGAATGGCCTCATTTTGCTGTTGTGAGGCGACATCTGGCCAGCAGAGGGCGTAGGGCGGAGCTACAAGCACCATGTGTTCAGAGCTACACAGAGTGACTGCTTTAAAGATGGAGAAAGAAAACCAGAGTCCACCAGGCAGCTTCTGGCAATAACAGAATCCACAAACGAGAGGGCCACCCGGTGGGCTCTGGTCTGGTGAAACTAGAAAGAAACATCTTCTGTTTCTTTTTCTCACTTTTGAGCTACTAAATGGGAGGCATCCCTGAGTCTGACTTTTGCCCAGTAAGAGAGAGGGCTCTGTGAACACAAAATGATTCCAAAAGAATAGGGAGCTAGTTTATTTGAAATTATACCCCGTGGTTACTGGTGGAGCACAGGAGAATGAGGTTGCTGGAGCCTTTCATGTTTTGTTTCCTTGGGTTGCCTTCCTCCTGTATGTGCTGCAAGGTACCTCTCTATTTCTGATGAGTATTTATTTTCCGCAACCCAAACGTTTGGAGGAACACTAGGCAACCACAATTTATGCATTGCTTCCCACCAGTGCTTCACGTGTTAGCTCAATTGCTGAAAAATTTTGGTTTTGAAATGAAACTGGAGAGGATAAATGATCTCTGGTTCTTAACAGAACAACAGCAAAATATTCCAGAATATATAAGGATGCATGTATAGATGAGTATTAATGTGTAAATACCTCTAAAGGAATGATTTTCTAAAACACTAAGCATTGGGGGACATATGTAATGCTTTCAACAATGAAGATTTTTTAAAAATAATTAAAAATAAAACACTGAGCATGATCTACATACCTGCAGCCCTTTTCTCTCCCACTTCCCATGCCACTTCAGCCATCCCAAAGCTCCTACATCCCAAACATTTTGACGTATGCCTCCTGGTTTCACACATGATACCCCCTTAGCCTTGAGTCCCTGCAGGATTCTGTTCATGTTTTAAAACAGACCCAAAACTCACCTTTAAATTAAAAAAAAAAATTATAGTTGACCTAAATGCTACCTTTTACTCTGAAGTCACCCCTATCTGCTTCAAAGGCAGGTACTCAATGATTGTTCACATTTTAGTGCACATTTATTCTTGCCCTTATCACACTGCTTTTTAAATAATATGGACATATTTTTATACCCTACATGTATAGATCCTTATCATACATTATGGCAGGTAATAATAGGTAAATAGATATAAAGATATAAATCTTTGCTTGTAAACTTTAAGATGCCCAAGAGTGGTGACATTATCTTTTTCATCCCTTATATACTCGGCCCCTAGGACAGTGTCTGTGATATAGAAGGTATTTGATGCATATCACTTGAATGAATCACTTGAATGAATACATACAGGTCAGTCTATGTGTAGTCTTATTTTTTTTAGATATATTTTTTATTGATTTTAGAGAAAGCAGAAGGGCGAGGGAGAGAGAGAAACATCCAATCAGTTGCCTCCCACAAGGAGGTCTAGTCTTATTTTATAAAAGGAAAGGGAAGTACTAGCCGGGCAAGTTACTTGTCTAAAGTCACACAATTAATTGTCAAGCACATTAGGCATAATTCCAAGCCACAGAGTTGGTAGACAGCCTCAGACAAATTTGTTCTTTAGAGCTGCATAATCGGCAAGAAACCACATAGTTATACGCATGGGGGGAGGGAGTAAAGAAGACTTAAGTCAGCTCTGAGTGGGCAATATGTAGAGCCCAAATGGAATCTACCTCGAAGGTGCAGGACAATTTTAGAGTGAGTATAGCTGGGGAAATCTCTGACAGGTTAGAAGCTCCAGGTTATAGGGCTAATGAGTCTTGTCTCTGCCCCCCACACCACTATCATTTTTGAGACCTAGGATGAACAGTGTGGATATTTAAATGAAAAAACAAAACAAAACAAAACAAAACAAAACAAAACAAAAACCCTGTCTTGCTGGTGTTGCTCAGTGGTTGAGCATCCACCCAGGAACCAAGAGGCGGCCTTTGGATTCCCGATTAAGGCACATGTCCAGATTGTGAGCTCCATCCCCAGTAGGGGGCGTGCAGGAGGTAGCTGATCAGTGATGCCCCTCTCACATTGATGTTTCTATCCCTCTATTCCTCTCCCTTCATCTCTTTCTAAAAATCAATAAAAACGTATTTAAAAAAGCAAACAAATCCTAATGCAATTGAAGGTATTGTTTCCACAAGCAAATTCTCACAAATATTTCTCAGATGAGGAGGTGACCAGCCCGTGGGGGCTCACAGCTAAGCACTCAAGTCCAAATCCAAACACTTGCTAAAGGCCAAGAGCAGAAGCTCTTGCTCTGAGACAAAATCACAATGTTCTCAGGGACTTGAACGGTAACATACAGGAAAGAGTTGGTTGAGTGTGAAAAGAAGCATGATTCCAGTGACAGATGACACCTAGCCTTGCCTCCCTGTCAGAGATGCAGTCAGAACTAGAAGGTGCTGGTGAGCCTCAGTATCAAAGATATAGTCAGATCTAGCTGGTGTGCTCAGTGGTTGAGTATCAACCCATGAACCTGGAGGTCACGTTTTGATTCCAGGTCAGGGCACATGCCTGCGTTTCTGGCTCCATCCTCAGTAGGGGGTGTGCAGGAGGCAGCCAATCAATGATTCTCTCCATTGATGTTTCTCTCTCTCTCTCCCTCTGCCTTCCTCTCTTAAAAACACAACTGCAGTCAAAACTAGAGGGCGCTGTGAGCCTGAGAGCTGCCAGAACTCAAGGGAGCAGCACATGATAATGTGGTTCAATGTTGATGTGGTTCAATGCTGCCGATTTCCCTGTTATTCAAAAGAAGCAAAACCCGGGTATTTGTGTGTCCTCTTGATTTCTCAATAGTCAACGTTTATTTGTCTGTGTGGGCTCTGCAGCCCAGGAGGACACATGTTTCCAGGCAGAACCTGTGAAGCACAGGTAGCCGAGCCCTGCCTCAAATCGACATCTACCTAGAAAAATGCACTTACTGTTCGAGTGCAGGGAAGACAATTCTATCTCCGAGCAATTTTTCTGCAGATGGCAGATGTTAGTGGGGGCAGGGTGGGGGGGCATATGTATGTTTTCGCTTGAGCAGTTCAGGAATTCATAGAATTGCTTCTACGTCCTGTTCGAAAATCACCTCTCCCTCAGGACAATAGGCCAAACCATCAATGTGGATTTCTGAGACGGTCCCCATTTAAAATTTCCTTCTTGGAGGCCAGCAATTTTCAAATGGTATGCCGCCAGAATTTTTGAAAAATTCCTGCAATGCCTGACTATTTAGTCAGGGGCAGTGACCTCTTTTCCCTTAGCTTGCCAAGTAAAATAAAACAAGAGCCAACATAACAAAGTCATTGGGTATGAACGAATCCAAATCATACCTATGTTTTGTCCGATCGGCAAAAAATATATATTTTTTGGTGTGCTGCAAAATTTTAGTCATTAGTTTATGGTGCCAGGAGATGAGAAAGGTTGAGACTCACTGTGGCAGGCAAGTCCTGTAACAAGGATCGTGTCCAGTTTTGAGGGTTGGGACATATGGTGACAGTAGCCATTGCTGTGCTGCTACAAAAGTTACTATGGGTCAGGAGTGGACAGATTTCTACAGCATGGCCCTCTGCTAATGCAAGGACACATGCTTTCTCCCACAATTCTGCAAGGACACCTTGCCCTGCTCCTCCTCTTGGGATGTCCAAGTGCCTTGGAGCATTGCATGGTGGGAGTTTCCCCTGTGGGGTCAATGGTCAGGGGTCAAGCCAAGTCATACCCTGTAGGTGGCTGCTGGGCAGTCACTGCGCAGGTGCTGGATGGGAGTCCCCTCCTTCCTGGGCAGGCGCTGAGAGAAGGTGGTGGCCAGCAGTGGTACTCAGGTGAGCGGCCATCTCTCCATCTCCTCACCACTGCCCGACTCTTCTCCCACAGAACATCTGGGCACTCAATCAGCGATGTTTCCCCCTGGGTCCTCTCCCCCTGGGCTCTCCTGAACCCCTTTCTCCCCTTTTCTCCTATGTCTGTCTGTCTTCCCACTTTAGCCCAGGGGAATCAGTTGTTGCCATTGGGGGGCGATGAGGAAGGAACCCTTTCCTCTCTTAATGATCCCAGGTATTTTCCTCAGAGACACTCACTCAGAGGGAATGGCATGCTTCCCAGACACAGGCATAGTCTGCTTCATGGTTTGGGCTTTTGGAAACCAAAGTACAGGGATTCACAGGCGATTGATTCCCTGCTCTCTGCTCTGCCACACCCCTCCCTGGGGGAAATCTAAGCCCGAGGATCTGCGTAAAATGAAAATTCCCTGGCTAAAGTTCTGTGTGCCCACGATCCCCAAGAGCTGTCTGGGAGTTTCCAATTCTCTCTTGGGTCAGGTAGGACCAACCATTGCACCCTCTACCCTCCACCCCCACCTTCTGCAAATGAAACGGTCCCAAGGCCTCCAGAATTCACCCCTGCACATCTCCACACACAGGCTTCGCTTGGGTTTGTCTGTGAACCTCCCGAACATTGTCTTGTTAAAAATAAGTGGGGTGAGGGAGGTGAGAGAGAGGAGGGAGCGGGGAAGAAAGGCAGCTGGGAGCCCAGCCTCAGCAAAGGGCCGCTGCAGGCTCCGCTGAGAAGGGCACTTGTTTTCTCACCCTGACTGGCTGCCTCCTGATGCAAAGGCCATGGACAAATCCCACCTTCTCTTCTAAGCTGCTTTATCCCTGGAGCCTCATGCAGTGTCAGGAGAAAAAGCAACTGCTGCATAAAGAAAGCAGCAAGTCAGAGAGAAGAGAGCCCAGACCATTAGCTCCTCAGTTCACACAGAAGATTTCCCGGAGCAAAGGCAATGCCCAGCATCACCCCTTTCGGCCCTTCTCAGCGCCTCCGCCTTCACCCCACCCAAATGGAAAGACCTTTGTTCAGCAGAAGGCACATGGGCTAAACGTGTAAATTCCAACCTGGTATTTAAGAGCTAAACAAAGACTCCCCTAAGTCTCAAAAGAGCCCTCCTGCCTACCAGAGAGGGTGACCAGCAGAAGGGCAGCGCGTTGGGACCAGGTATCTTGTCGCCATGGCTCCCTGTGAAAATGCAGTTTGCCGCTGCATGAAACAAAAGCAGACAGACATTCCTTCCAGAAGTTCGCAGTCTACAATAAAGCTCACAATCAAATGCAACATGAATTTTCATAAGTCATATCTACAAGCAGTATGTGTGTTAAGTCCATCTATTACAGTGTTGTGAGAAGGGGTCTGGGTTGACAATCAAGATCAAAGCCTGCATTTCAGCTTTGTCACTTCCCAACAGCTGTGCAAACTTGGACAACTCAGCCACGTTCCTAAACTTCCTAGAAGGGTCCCTGGCAAAGAATACGTACTCAAGAAATGTTAGCTATCCTTATTATTTGGTATTATGACTGTTATCATTAGTAGTATTACTATCATCATTGTTTTTGTAAATATTAGAGGCCCAGTGCACGAAATTCAAGCACAGATAGGGTCCCTAGCAGCTGCTGGCCACCGGCTGGGGCCTCCCTTTGTTCTGTGCCACCCTCTGGTGGTCAGCACACATCACAATGAGTGGTCGAGCTCCAGGTCGGTCAAACTCCAGCCCAAGGGGACAATTTGCATATTAGGCTTTTATATATATAGATGTTTTTATTGATTTTTAGAGAGAGAGGAAGGAGGAGGGAGCGCAGGATAGAAATATCAATGAGAGATAAACATCATCAATCAGCTTGGCTCCTGCACACCCCCTGCTGGGGATCAAGCCCACAACCCAGGCATGTGCTCTGACTGGGAATCGAACCAGTGACTTTTTGGTTCATTGGTTGGCGCTCAACCACTGAGCAACACCGGCTAGGCTATCATCATTATTAAGTGCAGGCAATAGTATTTACTGCACACAGCCATGTAGTTCCAAGAGCAGCCTACCACCACCAACCTGTCCCAGTAGCTACTAATCCACATGTTCATCATAATTCATGTGCCTGCATATTTCCAAGTCTCCCTCCTGGCCCTTCTCTGTTGCTTCAGGAATCTATAGGACTGGACTTTAAAATCAATGCAAGATTCCATATCCTACCTTTTACATTTTTAACACATTATACCAGTCTAACTGTGTAATTTTGACTTTACTGTCGTATGCCTCCATCATTAACCACTTTGTTGGGGACCTCCCCATCTATCTTTCTTCTGAAGCTGTGTCTTTATAAATGTCTTTGCCTTCCCCTTCCTGTATCCACATCCTCATCCTTTAAGGCTCAACCTAAATTTAAATTCTTCCAGATGCTTAGCTATTTCTTCATACCAGGCTGTGATTCATTAAGAAAATCTGGGCCCAGCCAGCATGGCTCAGTGGTTGAGCGTCAACCTATGAATCAGGAAGTCATGGTTCAATTCCGGGTCAGGGCACATGTCAGGTTGCAGGTTCGATCCCCAGTACAGGGTGTGCAGGAGGCAGCCAATCAATGATTCTCTCTCAGCACTGATGTTTGTATCTCTCTCTCCCTTCCTCTCTGAAATCAATAAAAATATATTTAAAAAAAATAAAAATGTGGAAAGGACACAATGCATAGAGTACAGGATCTGGGCCCCACTGCAGCACAGCACAGGCACAGATATCAGCTGGGTGCAGTGTAGTTATCTTGGGCTAGAGTGCTGCAAACTAGCAAATACTTAAATCTGCTGCTTTCCCAACTCCTTCCAGGTATTTCCGGAGGTATAAACTGTGAAATGAGTCAACCTTGGATTAGACCCCAAAGTTGGAAGGAGTTATACTTGACTTAAGAAGAATATTGGATGGAATGTATTTCATTTTATAGAAAGACGTAAGTCAAGCCAGAAACAAACAGCAAACATTGGACTAATTATTTTCGATATGACATGACATCGGTACATAACATGCTTCGTTATAGTGGCAACTGACATCTCTGAAGTCCAGGTCCCAGAATGCAATTCTGCCCTGCATAATTCTGAGAAAGATGTTCCAATGACAGACCTAGACTTCTCCCCTAAAAGGATGTCACTGCGCTTGGCATTTGTTGTCTACGCCATCCATGAGACACTAATCATGATCTTCTTACGTCGCAGACATTTCGCTCATGCCTAACTAATCTTTTGCACTTGATTTAAAGTTCCTGGAATTCGGGGCCCTGTCAAATGTCACAGAGCCCATTAAAAAGCCCCACATAGACTAGCCACGCAGGCAATGTTTTCCGAGTAACTGCTGCAAGTTGAAAGACTATCTCATGTGCTTCGGAGTCAGCCTGTCTTGGGTCTCGTTTGACTGTTATTTCTTCTGGTAAACAACCCATTTTATAAAATTGTGGTGAAGATAAGTAGGATGGGGTTTGTAAAATACAATTGTAGTGACTACCCCAGCCGTGGGCAAACTACGGCCCGCAGGCCGGATCCGGCCCATTTGAAATGAATAAAACTAAAAAAAAAAAACACCGTACCCTTTTATGTAATGATGTTTACTTTGAATTTATATTAGTTCACACAAACACTCCATCCATGCTTTTGTTCCGGCCCTCCGGTCCAGTTTAAGAACCCATTGTGGCCCTCGAGTCAAAAAGTTTGCCCACCCCTGGACTACCCCATATGTGGTGGACCATTATAATAGATGTTATTGCTATCATATGTGACAGGACAAAACGTTTAGCATTGACCTTTCCTTCCACTGCCCTCTGACACCAACTTCCTCTCAATTCTTTCATTCCTTGCTTGTTTGAGATCGGAACCTCTGGGTCACAAATCTCTAAACCAGCGGTTCTCAACCTGTGGGTCGCGACCCCTTTGGGGGTCAAACAACCCTTTCACAGGGGTCGCCTAAGACCATCCTGCATATCAGATATTTACATGACGATTCATAACAGTAGCAACATTACAGTTATGAAGTAGCAACAAAAATAATTTTATGGTTGGGTCACAACATGAGGAACTGTATTTAAAGGGCCAGAAGGTTGAGAACCACTGCTAAACAATAATAGATATGACTAAATGATACATTTTATTAATTACCTTAGTCTTCATAATGTGATCAACACACAGATCCAGAGAAACAGACTAAACGAGTGTTTATTCTCTGAAGAAAACGCTCACCATGGGGGTGCACACCCACAAAAGTACCAGCTCCGCCCATCACTGCAGGAACCAATCTGTGGTCTTGATGGCGGGCAGGTGGGAGACAAAAGTGGACATAGCCTTGAGGTCCCAGAGTATTAAGTTCTTTATTGGTCAGTTTTGATCTACAGTTTTGGCTCCCACATTCTTCATCTTTAAAAGGTAAGCCTGCAGATTCCTGGACCATTCAGTGAGGCCTTTGGGGATTAAAATATATATAAAATAGGAAAGCACAGACAGCAGGACAAAAGAAGCCTGTTTTAATCTCATGGGAGTTTTAGGAGTTTTTTTATTTCAGACAAAGTTCTACAGAAATCCTAGGACCCTATGAGATGATTTTATTCCCGCTCATTTAGCCAACACATATCTGTGATCATACTCTTGACAGTGGCTACAGTAAGCGCTATAGGTACTTTGTTGCATTTAATCCTCCCAAGTGACCTGATAGTGCCATCCCCATTATAAAGACCAAGAAACTGAGATTCGGGAGGAGTAGCACCTCACCCTAAAGAGAACAGCTAGCAAGCGATAGCATGTGTGACTCCAGATCCCAGCTGTGGACCATGAAGTGAGGAGAGAGCAAAACCAGGAGTGTCTGAAGCGCAGGCGTGGGGCCCCCTGCAGGACTGGAGACTTGATTTGTCGGTCCCAGTGTCAAATGAAATATCAGGGCCCCATGCTCACGACTTAGTTAGAATTTGAAGATGGCAGCCCTTCTAACAGGAGGCCCTTCTAAGAGGGGGGCCTTGTGTGACTGCACAGGTGCCTGCCCATGAAGCCAACTCTGAATTTCTGAACCCATCCTCAAAATTTATCCCATGGGCTTAACTTCCCCAAGGACAAAATGTTTAATTAGGACATTTTATATCTATTCATTTTTTATTATTATTATTATTGTTATTATTATTTGCATCCTTAAGTTGGAGGAAGCAGGACTTGCTCAAATGTTAAGCTGAGAAAAATTGGGCCTGCTCCCTCCTACTGGCCAGAGAAAGCTCAGCTTTCAAAGTAATGAGATTGATTGAATGTCAGCGCAGCAATCCCTTAATCCAGAATTTTCTTGGGGAGTGGGGGGAACTGAAAGAACCAAAATGAAACACAAAAACACTGAGAGAAAAGAAAAAATGTAACTCCCTTCTGGCAAGAAAGATCAGCCACGCAGGCCTCTGCAGAGTAAAAATAGTACTCATGCCTCCTGGGCTGGCCTGTGCTCCAGCCCAGCACAGCTGTGTCCCCGCAGAGCTCCCAGCTGTTGACAGTCATCATGTTGGCTGAGATGTGGGCTCTGAGGATGCTGTGTGTTATTACATAAGTAATATCTTTAATGCACAGCAGCACTATATTTTGAGCAGAGCCATCAAGGCTGGGAGAATATGTACCAATACCACATGTTTTTTTCCCATTGTATTTATTCATTTATTTTAGAGAATATGTCCCTTGAGCACCCTGTGCTGTGGCAGTTAGAAGCTCTTACAAAATTTAAGGCACACATATATTATCTGTAGCTGCTCACAGGGACGGCATTAAAACTCTAGTTACTGCCACCCCACAGGACTTCCTCCGACTGGATTTCTCAGAAGTCAGGTGAGTTACTGAATCATTTTCTCCTGGCCCCCGCTTTCCTCAAGCATTCCAGAAGTTGAGGGGCTGGCCAGCCAAGAAGTTCTCAGGAGCCATTAGGAAATAAATCTTAATACAGAAAACATCAGTAAAATCAATAGGATTTGGCAGGTCCCATCATATATCAAAGAATGCAGAAAATAGAAAAGAAGTAGCGGTCACCCTCTGTGACTCTGTACCATAGTTCATTCACCCGTCATTCAAGCTGGTTTCGGGGTCCGGAAATGTTCTCGCCTTATTCCTGGAGTGACCATATATTATGGGTTTTCTGGGACTGTCTCGATTTTAAATATTCTGGCCTGTTGTCCCCATAAGTGTACTTGGATTTGTCAGGCCTTGTGCCCTGGTGTTTTGGTTGAGAAAATATGTCCTCTGTGCTTGTTTCTCACCATATCCACAGTGAAATTGAGCTGTGTAACCTTGCATGGGTTTCTTAAGCCTAGCTGGGCCTCGGCTATTCTTACCTGAAAAATATTGGAACAGTGAAGAAGCTGACTAGGCCCATTAGCCCTCCCTTTCAGAAGCACTAGAACCCATTTTTAAATAGTATCTATAATAATAAAAGCATAATATGCTAATGGAACCCATTTTTAAATAGTATCTATAATAATAAAAGAGTAATATGCTAATTAGACCAGACGTCCATCCGGACGACCTTCCAGACGAAGCCAGGGCTGCAAGGGAAGCCCGGGTCCTGGGTGCCAGAGGCAAGCCGATGTTGGCAGCCAGGGGAAGGAGGGCCTACTCTTGCACGAATTTCGTGCATCGGCCTCTAGTCTATAATAATAAAAGTGTAATATGCTAATTAGACCAGACGTCCATCCGGACGACCTTCCAGACGAAGCCAGGGCTGCAAGGGAAGCCCGGGTCCTGGGTGCCAGAGGCAAGCCGATGTTGGCAGCCAGGGGAAGGAGGGCCTACTCTTGCACGAATTTCGTGCATCAGGCCTCTAGTCTTATGTAAAACCACAAGATGTAACACTGATGAAAGAGAAGCTGTTCTGGTTGAAGTGGGTGACTCGCCCATTTCCACACCTGAGAAAGGTGTTTTCTAAAGCATTTCCTTTGAAACCTCAGCCTCTGAAGTATGCAGTTGGAAACCCTTGGACTGGTGACCTCTATGTCCTCTTACAGCTTCAATGAATGCTGTAAGACCCTGAAAAGTGTCAGAAGTGTAAAGGATTGGGTGGCCACGCATGGGGAAAGCTAGAAGGAAGTAAGGGGTCAGCAGACATAGCTCCACTGAGGGGCTCTTGAACACATTTATCGATGATCACAATGTGTAACTAAGTGTTCCTGGTCTGATTTCCTATGCATTGGGTCACTAGAGAAGCAACTTGTGATTTAAATGAATGCAAAAAGGCAGTACAGGTTCATGGGAAGTTTTTTGTATGGGAGTGAGATTTGAGTTCTAGGCTTGGTTCTGTCACAGACTAGCTTGGCCAGTCATAACCTGCCTGGATGTCCATTTCTAAAACTATTAAATTTCTAGTATGTGATCAGAAAGATCCCTTCCAACTTCAACACATTTAATAATGACACTGAGATGTAAAAAAAAAATGAGGAATATTTTCTAAACCTAAGGAAAGGGAAAAAGAGTGCTCATTTTTTTCCCCCCTCATTCTCACCCCTATCTCACTTTTAGCTCTGTTCCCTTATGTTGTACATTCTGAATGCCCTTGCCTGAGGTTCAAGAGATATAAACAGCAGTTTCACAAGGAAAAAAAAGGTAATTTTCTCACACTTGGTAGAGAGGCAAGAGGAGAGAGCACAAGTCAGATAAACTTGGCCTCGCACATCCACCTGCCACTTAAGAGAACCTTGCAATAGAGTGGAGGACCTCTTGGCCATCTCCTTCTTTAAAGTGCTCACATCTGAAGAGAAAGATAATCTAGTAATATAAGGGCAATCCTCACAGCAGATTCAGAAGCATTTCCTTGTCTGCACATCGATAGGAAAACTACAGACATTGCAGCTTGCATTGTCAGTTGCTACAGTAAAGGGCTGCTGACTCTGGACTGTCCATCATACCCAAGACCCAGGCAGAAGTCAACTCGTTCTGTAGCCTCGGATGGATGCAGCTCAGTTCCCACCTTCCACTAAGTGGGTACACTCTTGCCAAATATTCTTAAATAATTGACAATGGTGTTACCAACAAACCCAATTGCTAGGCGAATTTTATGCTCGCTAATGAAAGACAGAGTCAAAGGAACGCATGTCGAAGCTCTGAAACCGAGTGTGCAACTAAGTGTGTGACCAAGGCTATCTGCTAACATGCTGAGCTTTACAATCATTCATGAAATTCCTCGTGGTTAAGTGTGAAACTGTACACATAGAAAACAGTGCTCATGTATGTGTGGTGGTTTAAAAAATTCCTTCTGAATACCGTAGGGCCTTGTGACTTCTTAGTGTGCCTGTGCGATTGTACAACTAGAGGAAACCTACACCAGGGTTTCTCACACACTAACGTGCATGGGAATCACTTGGTGAAAAGGAGGCTATGACTCAGTCGGTCTGCAAAGGGACAAAGATGCTGCATTTTTATATATTGATTTTAGAAAGAGGAAGTAGAAGGGATAGAGATCAACACTGATGAGAGAGAAATATCATCTGCCTCCTGCAAATATCATCACCTGCCTCAAGTTTTCTCACTCCCATTCAGAAAACTTCCCATGAACGACCCCATTGAGGATGGAGCCTGCGACCAGGCATGTGCCCTAAATGGGAATGGAGCTGTGACCTCCTGGTTCATGGGTGACGCTCAACCACTGAGCCACACTGACAAGGAAAGATGCTGCTTTTCTAATAAGCTCTCAGGTGATAGTGATGTTATTGCTCTATAATATCACATTCTGAGTGGCAAGATCCCAAGATCCCACCAGTTCTAAGTTTCAGGGGAGATATAATTAAGTACCATTATTGTAAGTTATTTTGAGATGTGGGCTTTATGGCTAGACTTCCGGATTCAAATCCAAGATCTTTCAGGTATCATGAAGGTGATCTTGGGGAAGCTCCTAACTGCTCTGCATCTTAGTTTCCTCGTGTTGCTATAAGGAACACAAGAGTTTGCATATGTAGGAGCATAGAGCAACCCCTGACATATAGGGTGGCTTGGAAAATGTCAGATATATTACTCTACCGAAACAGTGGGAGATATTATGAGGTTTCTGGAAACCAGGGTTGAGAAATATATATTTATTGATAGTTCTTTATGCAGGAAATGACTTAAGGCAGCTGGTTGTTAATTGCTTTTTTTCAAGTATCGATATCCATAACAACTGGCATGAATATCTGTGTATAAATATAGACTAGAAAATAACTAGGACTATGTGGATGGCCAAAGATGGTGAATATATATTTATTGATGGTTCTTTATGCAGGAAATGACTTAAGGCAGTTGGTTGTTAATTGCTTTTTTCAAGTATCGATATCCATAACAACTGGCATGAATATCTGTGTATAAATATAGACTAGAAAATAACTAGGAATATGTGGATTGCCAAAGATGGTTCTACAACAGGTAAGGATTATACTGTTAATACTGTTAACTGGCTAATCTTAAAGTCATTGATTGGTGATATTCATTAAAGTATGAACTGTTATATTTAGCTTATTTTTTGAAAATTTGTATTCATTGGATTCTAGTTTAGGTTTGGATTTGAGATTGAGTTTGCTTTCAGGATAAATTAAGAAACAGACCTTGTATGTATGTTTTCTGTTACAGTCACTTAATTTTCTTACAGTTAAGATCACATGAGGAATGTTAGCAAGATTCAGTTACATACTTTTTTTTAAAAAACATATTTTATTGATTTTTTACAGAGAGGAAGGGAGAGAGATAGAGAGCCAGAAACATCAATGAGAGAGAAACATTGATCAGCTGCCTCCTGCACGCCCCCCACTGGGGATGTGCCCGCAACCAAGGTACATGCCCTTGACCGGAATCGAACCTGGGACCCTCGAGTCCGCAGGCCGACGCTCTATCCACTGAGCCAAACCGGTTCTGGCAGTTATATACTTAATTACAAAGAACTATGGCATAAAATCCTAGGCAAAAGAGCCAAAGGACTCCTAAAAGCATTGCATTTAAGGAGCGAGGATGTGGGTGGCAGAATGTAGGTTGACTATGAGAAATTATGAGTATGGACAGGATTTCTGTGTCAGCAAAATGTTATGAATGTGGTTTCCTTGAATAAATATGTAATTTATTTGAGGAAGCAGGGCCTGGAAGCTAAAGCATAAGTCTGGAAAGCACTAAATCCCTTTACCAATCCTGAACACAGATCTAAGTCATGGTTACTTTTAAATCATTTCATCCCTCCAGGTATCCATGTGCAAAGGGATGATTAAAGATGCCCATCTCATCTTAGTAAAGCTCTGGCACCAACTAATTACTGCCTATGAAAGGTTTCAAAGGCCTATCGCTGGGAAATACATATGACAAAGGGGTGTTTACACACACACACATGGCCCAGTTGGAACATAAGTAAATGCCAGAGAAAATTGATGACAAATGCCACAAGGCAAAGTGTTGACTCTAGGAGTGAGAGAGAGGTGGTACTTGTAAAAGATGGAGCACAGTCTAGCACATATGCAGTATGAACATGTGATTTAAAGAGAAATGGTTTGTAGGGTCCAGAAGCTGGAGGAGGGGGCCATTGACTAGGGCAGTGATGGTGAACCTTTTGAACTCGGTGTGTCAGCATTTTGAAAAACCCTAACTTAACTCTGGTGCCGTGTCACATATAGAAATTTTTTGATATTTGCAACCATAGTAAAACAAAGATTTATATTTTTGGTATTTATTTTATATATTTAAATGCCATTTAACAAAGAAAAATCAACCAAAAAAAAACGAGTTCGCGTATCACCTCTGACAGGTGTGTCATAGGTTCGCCATCACTGGACTAGGGTATTTGATCTAAAGTGGTAGAATCAAACACCACTGGCAAACATTTGTTCATGCATTTATTTTCTCAGCAGAACTGGATTGAGAAGCAGTGATGGGCCAAGCAGGGCACTATGTGCCAGAAACACCAAATCAAATGAGACACGTATTGTCTTTCGTTTCCAGAAGCCCACAGTGCAGGGGTGACACCCACAATGAGTGAGGTAGGGTATGATAAGAGCTAAGGTAGAATCATACACCAAGGTGCTATAAGATGACATGTACCTGTTTAAATAAGACTCAGGGCTGGCATCAAGAGTTCTGGAGATGACGTTGAAATTGACTTTGAAGGAGAAATCAGAGTTTGCCTCGTGGAGTGAGTTCAGGGTATGAATAACCTCTCA
Source organism: Myotis brandtii (assembly GCF_000412655.1). Classification (NCBI taxonomy): domain Eukaryota; kingdom Metazoa; phylum Chordata; class Mammalia; order Chiroptera; family Vespertilionidae; genus Myotis; species Myotis brandtii. The sequence continues at coordinate 675,505 of NW_005362486.1, forward strand.
GCCAGCCACGTTCAGTAACTAACATGCTGAAGTTATGCCTGGCTATGCTTCTATGTCTAGGTGAGTTCTCTCTTTAGTAAGGGAGTTTGGATGTTACCAGAAACATTCCCATATGAGATACAGAGCGGAGTTTCCTGCTTGAGTTTTGCAAAGGCCCTTTTGGGCTCCTGGGCCTACTTCTTCTTCCCAGTGAGAGGAGCTCCGATTTTTCCTCTTAGGATCATCATTGATCATCCCTGTAAACATCCAATTCAGAAGGAATTGTGTGGCCAGAGGAAGTCTAAGAATCACTGCACAGTGTTCATGAAATCCTTGTCCTAATGAAGAAATCAGTCATCTATTGAAATATTTTCCTTTCCTGTGTCTGACCAGGTCAGCGTCCTCATGATTCATCTTGACTTCCCAGGACCCCTCGAACAGGACCCCTCCTTTGACAAACTAGACAGCTAGTGACAACCTCACTCCACCCCTAACAACACTGTGCACCCAGGTGTTTTCTTCTGTGATACACCACTCTGCTCTTCGCTCCCACTTAATGATACATTACGGGGTTAGCGAACGATATCAACTTCATGCTTTATCTGTCCAGGAGAGCACTCTAGCTCTCTTTTGCTGATTTTCATAGTTTCTCCTCAAAGAAGCAAAAACATGGCAGACCTGGGTAGTTTTGTGGGGAAGGTGGTTTCAATGGTCTATTTAAAGCAGCCACTCCTCTATCTACCAGGTGAGCCCTGACTACTGCTCCAAGGGCAGAGGTGCAGGAAGGACCCAGGTGAGCCCTGGATCTGCAGCTGCCAGCAGGGCCTGGGGGGTCTAGAATATCTATTTAATCAGGTGCTCACATGCAACTCAGAAACAGGGAGAAGAAGAAGGGAGAGGGAAGGAGGCGGAAAGAAAGCCTGAAAAGACTGAGAGAGGAATTAATGAAAATACATTGTAGGGAGGTTAAGAAGTTGTCTCAAGAACTATAAAGGGATGTTGCCAAAAAACAATGTAAGTCTATGCTCTTGTTTGTAAATGCTAGAGTATTAATCTTCCTGGAATAAGAAGTGTTAGAGAAAGTGAGAGAGAGAGAGAAAGAGAGAGAGAGAGAGAGGGGAAGAAAAACTTCCCCACCAAATTGCTTCTACTTAACAGTTTAGGTCAGTCTCAAGTAGGTCACAAGGATGTGTATCTTCAGAATAAAGTCTTTAATCGGCTGATGGATATGAAAAAATAAATTACTGTGGCAAAATGTAATAAACGGTAAAGGGAAAATGATGAGGGTAATATAACTACATTGATTTAACTAGGATGATATAGAGGAATTGTCTGTTTTATAGGTTTCTAGATGTCTATTAGTGGCTCTGTATTAAGGAATAGGGCTGTTCTCTTGATATACTTAAGAGCTGTCAGTGATTCCTATTTCACAGTTCACTGCTTCAATTCAGAAAGTGTGTTCCAGCCCTGGTGACCCCATCCTGGAGGCACTGGAGGGTGACCAGCTTCCCAAAGGGTTGCCTTCAGACAGCTATGGGGGAAGCCGCTGTATTATTCAACGTTGGGCTGCATTTAAGAGGAGCCAATCTCTTGCGCCACCTCCCCTCTGCCCCGCCACCTTGCCAGACTGCAGTGTCATTTGTTTTAATCACTCCTGGCACCGGGCTCATTATGTCCTGATCGTCTCTGGAGATAGTGGCCTCCTTGGTGGGTGGAAATGGTAATTGGGGACACTTAGGGAGCAGGCATCATGCCAGTCCCCGGGGGCATATGTCCCCCAGACATAGGGCACCTTCCCAGTATGAAGCAAGAGACATGAGCTTTAGGTAGAATGTCACTTTTCCTCTATGATAATGTCACTGACCTATAAAAAGTAGGCTATAGTTCCCCATGGCCCACTGCATTAAGCCCAAACTATTATCAGGACAGGAAGGCGAAGCTCATCATTTCTGGTCACTTTCCCCTGCATCACACACACTATGCCATACACTTGCTGGTGTTAACTCGTTCAATCCCTACCTGCATGGTTCTTAAATAAGACGGCACCTGGGACTCTCCCTAGCAGACCCACCGTAATGATATGTTTGGCTCCAGTACTTATGTCTCTTTAATGATAATTTTCTTACTTCTTCCGCTTAATAGGGCAAAGGCCACCTGGCTGCTTTTCAAATGTCTTGATAGGAATAGAGCTCTAGAAGGGTCTACACCTGCCTCTGCAGCCTCAAGCTGTGTGTCCTTGGCCCAAGTACACATCCTCTCTGGGCTCCAGTGACATTCTCAGTAAAGGGGAGAATGTTGGACTCCAGCAGCGGTTCTTCATCAGGAGAGATTTTGCCCTGTAGGGCAGTGATGGCAAACCTATGACACGCCTGTCAGAGGTGACACGCGAACTCATTTTTTTGGTTGACTTTTCTTTGTTAAATGGCATTTAAATATATAAAATAAATATCAAAAATATAAGTCTTTGTTTTACTATGGTAGCAAATATCAAAAAATTTCTATATGTGACACGGCACCGGAGTTAAGTTAGGGTTTCACTGCTAGGGGGACATTTAACAATGGCTGGAGAAATTGGAGATTTTGACTGTCACAATTGGTAGGGAGTGGGTGCTAGAGGTATCTAGGGGGTAGAGGCCAAGGATACTATTAAACATCCCACAAGGCACAGGGTAGTCCTCTCACAATGAAGTATCCAACCCAATACATCAATAGTGCTGAGGTTGAGACACCTAAACCAGAGTCCCCCATGTGGCTTTCCAGTGGCTCATGCTGTTTCCTGGACCTGACAGACCATCCCTCCCCACCTGCTGGTGAGATGTGGGCATTCTTCTTGCCTCTCCTGCTTGTGAGCCAGGTCTACTCGGCATCAGAATCAGAGATACGGAAACATGTTTTGGATTTTTGACCTCAAAAAAGTTAGTTTCCAACTTTTATCTGTTGTTCAAGGTCTTCTTTTAATATTAATGGTGGCTATCATTTATTAAATTTCCATTATCTGCATGGCACTGCATTTTTTGAAATGTTGTTTAAAGGGTATGTGATCTAATCTTCATACAGACCTGAAAGATAATAGTTTCCCCATTTTACAGATGAGGACCTGAGGCTCAGAGGTAACCTTGGATTCCTTGGACACATTATTTAATATTCAGGGTTACTAAGTGGCCAATCCTGGATTTACTAGTAAAACTAGATATTCTCACCCAGCCGGCATGGTTCAGTGGTTGAGCATCAACCTATGGACCAGGAGGTCACGGTTCCATTCCTGGTCAGAGTACGTGCCCGGTTTGCAGACTCAATCCCCAGTGTGGGGCATGCAAGAGGCAGCCAATCAATGATTCTCTCTCATCATTGATGTTTCTATCTCTCTCTCCTTCTCCCTTCCTCTCTGAAATCAATAAAAATATATTTAAAAAAAATAAAACCAGTTATCCTTGACACCAAACCTGCAAAAGTGTTTGCCTCTGTGCAGCAGATTCTAATTGTTCATATTTTTACAGGGAATGTGGCCACTCTAAATTACTTAAAATAAACTAGGGGCACTTTAGCAAGGCTTGTGAGATAAATAATCTCAGGATCCTATGTAAATCAGTTCAGCAGCTACAGGCCTGAGAGATAGATTTGAGGTCAGGCAGAGACTATTCAACCCTTTTCCTAGAGGGAGAAGTTGTAGAACATTCTTTGATGACAGCAAACTAATCACAGGAATTACCAAAAGTTTCTCACAGAAAGGAACCAGTTGAGAATGGGGAACTCTCTACACTTTACTCACCTCTCACTGCATAAACAATCACTGCAGCATCTGTGTGCCAGTTTCTGGGCATCAGGAACTTAAAAGCAGCTGAAATGGGCAGACCCTGCTCAGCACTTCTCCTGAGGTTGCTTGCTTGGGGCTGCAGGCTTTGTTTTCAAGGTGGCTCATACCTGACTTGCAAGTTGGTGCAGGGTGCTGACAGGAGGCCTCAGTTCTTTGCTGTATGGATCTGCCCAGGGGGCTGCTTCCCTGTCCCCATTCTATGGCATCCTCAGAATCAGTGAACACAAGTCAGAAGCCAGGACAGCTTTTATGCCCAAGCCTGGGAAATCTCACACCATCACTCCCACACTATACTGTTCGTAGAAGAGGCAGCCCTATGCAGTATGGCAGAGGAATATACAAGGGCATAAACCCCAGGAGGAAAAGATCATGGTGGCCACACTATGTCAGAATTATATTAAAGCTGAAAAATTCACCGAAACTGGTTTGGCTCAGTGGATAGAGCGTCCTATGGAGCTTCCCTGTCCCCATTCTATGGCATCCCCAGAATCAGTGAACACAAGTCAGAAGCCAGGACAGCTTTTATGCCCAAGCCTGGGAAATCTCACACCATCACTCCCACACTATACTGTTGGTAGAAGAGGCAGCCCTATGCAGTATGGCAGAGCAATATACAAGGGCATAAACCCCAAGAGGAAAAGATCATGGTGGCCACACTATGTCACAATTATATTAAAGCTGAAAAATTCAATCACAAAAAGCTTTCGTAGGCCATACCCACACCTGGGCTGGAGGGCACACAGCTAAATGAGACTTTGATGCCAGGCTAGTTCAAATCTGGTAGAGTTTGGGTATCAAGAGAAGATGGAGAGTCAGATACAAAGTTTATATTCTATATCAAGTCTGGAATATAAGGGTATAGTTTCAGAGAGTTGAAGGATAGAGTGGTCATAAAGGTCTGCTAGAGTCCTCAAAATGAATGGGCTAAGGAAGGAAAAGATATTAGAAATAGAAGAAAAGAAAATGAGGTCCACCAGCAAGAGACTAAAAAATTTTATAATGTTGTTGCTGTGCTTCCTTCTAGAAACTTCCAAAAGTATTTAAATGATATGTGCCTCTGATAAAGAAAGGGCTTTAAAGTAGACAGAAGCCACTGGCAGTCTATAGCTACTCACAAAACAGAAAGGGAGACAATTGCAGCCTGAGAAATCCGGAGGGAGAGGTCCATCCCTAGGCAGGAGATAGTGGTTCCATTGGAAAGAGCAAGGAGAGAAACACGTGTCCCTTGTAAGACTTAATATACATTGTGGAGACGCAGGGAAGTTGGGAAACTGCAGCCCAAGAATAAGCATCATCAGTCTCGCAGGCCCACTAATGACAAAGAGATAGTGTCTCAAGACCACCATGAAGTCGTCTTATCAATAGATAGCCAATCCTATATAATAAAAGGGTAATATGCAAATTGTCCTCTCAACAGGGAGTTCCACCAGAATTTGACCAGTGGGCGTGGCTGGCCCACCAACTACCTGGGGCCCCGCCCTCTGTCAGCCCCGCCCCAATCGCCCCACCCCCACCCTGATCGGGGTGTGCCAGCCAGACCCCACCCATGCACGAATTTGTGCACCGGGCCTCTAATCTTATATAATACAGATATAATGTTTAACATATGTTGTGCAGAATATTTTATTCCTTAAATTCCTTAATATAACTTTGCATTAGAAGCACAGTTCTCACATTTCAGCTATTCCAAGGATCCTTGTTCAGGGGTAATATGCTACTTGTAATACCTCATGAAACTCATTATCATGGGGATGTCAGGGGGTAAATAAACATGGACAAAAATGTCACAATTGGTTAGCATACAAGACTAACATTAGAATATGTAGTAAAAGTAAGAATAGCCATCAGAGTAACAGAGGTCAAATAGAGGCAGGGTAGCTTTGTTAATAGTAGGAACTTTATAGCAACATATCTGGGATACGCAATGAAAAAATTCCACTACTTATGAGCTTTGTAACTTTTTATATTATTTCATGTATCTGTGCTTTGGTTTCTTACCTAAAAATGATCATGTTACTAGCACCTACCTCACAGGGTTACTGAGATCTATAAATGAGCCACCACTTGCAAAGTGCTTTGACTGATGCCAGGCAAACAGTATGTTTTTAATAGATGTTAGTTATCATTTGCTCACAGTTTAGGTCATGTTATTCACAAAGATTATCTAGTGTGATATTTGTTTTGTTTTAATTGTTGTAACAAGCCATTTAAATAACTTATGGAAAGTTGATGTTTTAGTACAAATAAGAGTTTGACTAGAGCAGCCATTTTATATGTTTGGAAAAATATACACTACTAGAGGCCCAGTGCATGAATTTGCACACGGGTGGGATCTGGCTGGCCGATCAGGGTGGGGGGGCCAATTGGAGGCCAGGCAGGCCTTGGGAGGTTGGGGGGGCCAATTGGGGCCCCAATCGGGCCGGTTGGCCTCCGGAATGCGCGTCATAGCAACTGGTGGTTCCAGTCATTCTGGTTGCTTGGCTTTTATATATATAGATAGTTTGGACCCTATTAAGATTGCACACTATCACTCCCGAGTGGCTGTGGGGCTACATTGCAGCTTTCTAGTAGAAGTATCCTCTCCTTTGAGGTTGAAACTACAAAAAACCACCATGAGATGACATCTCTATATGAGTCCACGTGGCCATTGTCCAAACAGTGTAATTCTATAAGAAACAGAAAAACCCCCCACCATTTTTCTAGGCTTCTTTTAGCAATCTGAAGTGATTGGCAATGAATTGGGTTTATCAAATACTGTGATTGGCTGAGCTTATCAGTGCTCAGATCTATCAGGCTGTGCTCACTAGAGCTCATCATCCTAAATCTTCTCCAAAATAAACTAGGCCCATGTACCTTTCAGGAGCAGGGTATTTTATGTCACTTGTAAAAATCAAAAGAAAACCTTACCCATTTTCTTCTCAATGTCTTTAGAAGATTAAGTGTTATAACACTGAGGAAAAAAGGGGGGGTGGCTATAATACCACACTCTGCAGTTTGTGCTTCCAGCCAGTCCCAGCTTCAGTGGTAATAGATTTTTCCACTCCAAGTGTTCTTACTTGAGTGACTGCAAGTTAAACTGATGAAAGGAGGTAGCAATTACTACTCAAACATGTTTTTGTGGACTGCCATTGGTCTACTAGCCTTTTCTTCTCCTTTTTCTCCTCCTCCTCCTCCTCTTCCTCCTCCTCCTCTTATTCCTCCTCCTCCTCCTCCTCCTCCTCCTCCTCCTTTCTCCTTGTTCTTTTTTAGATTCTTAGTTGTCACTGACTTCTACATTGGTGCAGAGTGAGGTAATACTGAATAAAGATGTTGACAACAAAAGAAAGAGCTCTTGAGATTTGGGATCAATTCAGATCAAATGAGGAGAATCACTCATTCTTAATCTTCAAACCCATAAACTAAACATCTCCAGGCTCAACTCTGATTACCTAGTTGCACTTCTGCTCACCCTACCACCCAAAGCAGTGATTTTTAACCAGGATTCACACTGGAATCACCTGGGTTTTTGAAAACCAGGCTTGCCTGAGCCCCCATGCCCAAAGACATACTGATTCAGAAACTCCAAGTACATGGTTCAGGAATTTTATTAAATGTCTCTAAGAGTTCCTGATGCATAGCCCTCATCAGGGGCTAATAATACCCCAGGTTGCCCTAGAAGCAGAACCTTATTCCCCAAGAACAGGTGCAGGCAGGAGGGCTTGCTCTGCTCACCTACTGTGTCTGCTCTTTGCTGTGTCTCTACTTATGAGCAGATGCCAACCCTACCCAAGCCTTCCCTTTGCATATTCTTTTTTCCAACCCCCCTCTGCTTTTCCTTCCAAACCAAAGTAACAGATGGGTTACACTGCTCAGGACATGGGCAGCATTGGGAATTGGAAAATAGTGATAAGAAACAGAAAAATCCCCCACCATTTTTCTGGGCCTCTTTTAGCAATCTGAAGCGATTGGCAATGAATTGGGTTTATCAAATACTGTGATTGGCTGAGCTTATCAGTGCTCAGATCTATCAGGCTGTGCTCACTAGAGCTCATCATCCTAAATCTTCTCCAAAATAAACTAGGCCCATGTACCTTTCAGGAGCAGGGTATTTTATGTCACTTGTAAAAATCAAAAGAAAACCTTATCCATTTTCTTCTCAATGTCTTTAGAAGATTAAGTGTTATAACACTGAGGAAAAAAGGGGGGGTGGCTATAATACCACACTCTGCAGTTTGTGCTTCCAGCCAGTCCCAGCTTCAGTGGTAATAGATTTTTCCACTCCAAGTGTTCTTACTTGAGTGACTGCAAGTTAAACTGATGAAAGGAGGTAGCAATTACTACTCAAACATGTTTTTGTGGACTGCCATTGGTCTACTAGCCTTTTCTTCTCCTTTTTCTCCTCCTCCTCCTCCTCTTCCTCCTCCTCCTCTTATTCCTCCTCCTCCTCCTCCTTCTCCTCCTCCTCCTCCTCCTCCTCCTCTTTTCTCCTTGTTCTTTTTTAGATTCTTAGTTGTCATTGACTTCTACATTGGTGCAGAGTGAGGTAATACTGAATAAAGATGTTGACAACAAAAGAAAGAGCTCTTGAGATTTGGGATCAATTCAGATCAAATGAGGAGAATCACTCATTCTTAATCTTCAAACCCATAAACTAAACATCTCCAGGCTCAACTCTGATTACCTAGTTGCACTTCTGCTCACCCTACCACCCAAAGCAGTGATTTTTAACCAGGATTCACACTGGAATCACCTGGGTTTTGGAAAACCAGGCTTGCCTGAGCCCCCATGCCCAAAGACATACTGATTCAGAAACTCCAAGTACATGGTTCAGGAATTTTATTAAATGTCTCTAAGAGTTCCTGATGCATAGCCCTCATCAGGGGCTAATAATACCCCAGGTTGCCCTAGAAGCAGAACCTTATTCCCCAAGAACAGGTGCAGGCAGGAGGGCTTGCTCTGCTCACCTACTGTGTCTGCTCTTTGCTGTGTCTCTACTTATGAGCAGATGCCAACTCTACCCAAGACTTCCCTTTGCATATTCTTTTTTCCAACCCCCCTCTTCTTTTCCTCCCAAACCAAAGTAACAGATGGGTTACACTTCTCAGGACATGGGCAGCATTGGGAATTGGAAAATAGTGTTTGGAGATGGAAGGCACAAATCATATGACCAGAGTAAAACCTGTATGAGAAGATTAAGGTGTTTCAGCTTTGGAATCACCCAACAATAAGGCTGAAAAGTCTTTGAAAAATACTCTCATATAAGATTTCTGATCTTATACCATATTAATTATCCTTCAAGTGTGTTCTATAGACCCCTGGGTGTGCCAGAGAACTTCTCAAGGAGTTCATGAGATCAAATCTATTTTCATAAAGCCACTAAGACAATATTTGCATTAAACATCAATAGGTCAAAAGCAATGTTGGCACTGGAACAAGCATTAAGGTGTTGGCACTAAACTGTTGTTAATGGTCATTGTATTTTTCACTATAGCACACTTGCAGTAAGGAAAAGAGAAAGTCAGTTTCACATAAGAATGATCTTAAATAAGTAGTAAAAAGTATTAATTTTATTAAGTCTTGATCCTTCAGTGCATGCCTTTTTAATGTTATAGTTCACAAAATGGGAAGTACACAGAAAGTGCTTGTGCTGCATAACCAAAGAATGACTGTTTTCTCCAGGAAATGCAACTTAGCAATTATTTGAGTTGCTAGCTAACTAGCTGCTTTTTTGCTTTTTTTTTTTTTTGAGAAAAACTTTTGTTTTTTTCCTAGAAAGAATAATTGACAAACTATGGTTGTTCAAAGTTGGGTATTTTAGCAGATCATTTTTTGAATAAATGAAGTGAGTCTGCCAATTTCAAGAAAAACAACTGGCATTATTTGTTGCCAGTGATAAAACTGAAGCATTCAAAATAGAATAGAATTTTGGAAAGTGTTCACTAGTAGCTTGACACACATCGAATACTAATGACTGTAACATTTTTGGTGTTTTGTAATGAAATGTCAACATTTGGGACATCTATATGAGTGAGCAAACCAATGTTTTTGTAAATGAGAATGCATGATGTTATAAAATCAGGCATGGACAAAGGTTTATTTAAAGTGCAAAATATACCCATGAATTTTAGTGTAACAGATTTATAAAATATTCATTGAATTGTTGGTGTTTTTGCATTTTGGTGTCGTATCAAAGAACAATATTCACAATTATCCAAAAAACTATTACACTACTCCTTCCTTTTCCAATTGTATATTTTGTGATTGAATATAAAAGCAGATATGAGAGCCCTATTATGTTCTATGAAGCCTGATATTAAAGAGTTTGCAAAAAATATAAAATTCTACATTCTCATTATTTTTTGTGAAACATTATCATTTTTTCATAAAATATTTTATTTATGTTTTTATATGTAATGGGTTTAATAGTGTTTTTTAATGAATTTATAAATACATTTTTGAATACTGATTTTTAAGTTTCTATTACTGTGAATACAAATAAATATTCACCACATAAATGGAAGCTTTTTGTTGTCCTAATATTTTTTGTATGAATATAAAGTGAGCCTGAGATCAAGAGGTTTCGACCCACTGAGCTATGTAGTAGCAAAATAGCTAAAATTTCAACTGAAAATCTTGAATAGGAAGGAGAAAAGGATGAAGAAAGAAGCAACTCTACCTATTTCTATTAAGGAGTGAAACTCAGGAGAAAGAAAGTCGACAGGGGCTAAAATCTGACTAGGAAATTCATGGATTGTGAACTTGGAAAAGTTCTAATGAATGTCCATCTGACCTATGAATGCCTTTCACAGCTTCCATGTCAGGTTGTCAATAAATGTGTGAACATTTCCAGTGAGGCAGGGACCTGTGCCTTTAAAGAACCTCTTCTGTCTTTAGAGATGTCTGTCTGCTAATAAATTATTTTCCAAAATTCATTATCTTATAATTTTTTCATAGTAGTCTGAGTCCTGCCTCTTAAGACTACACAGAATAATAATAATGATGAGGAGGATAATAAAAGATAGTTCTCATTATTAGCCTTCCAAATATTTAAAGAGGAACTCCCACACTTTTCTGATATAAATATTCCCAATTTCTATAACTATTCCTCCTTCAAAAAGCAATTTGTGGTTTTAGTTGAAATAGTATCTCTAACATATCCATTATTTTTTAAAAATATAGCCTCTTTACTGATAATGTACTATGAAAAACATGACCCCCACTCTAAACAAACAAACATATTTCAGACATGGTCTGGTCAATGTGAAATAGGGCCATCGTCTCCCTTTTTCTAAGATTCCATTAGAATTTTTTGGCAGACACACTAGCCTTTTTATTCATATTATACTTTTGATATCAGATACTTCTAAGTATCTTGTCATTTTTCTTTATTTGTTTCCCCTGTCCCCATTAAATCTATCTCATCCATCGTGGATAAGAGAGATTACATTTTTGTACTGAAGTTAGGAATTTTAAGCTCACCAGTTATTAAATGTTATCTTGATAGCATTGACATGCCAATATCACTTACTTCACTCTCATTGGGTCCCAGTTCCATCCATTCAACAAATACAACATGTAGTTTTGCAACAATGTGCAGCATCTACAGATAGGATGATTATCCAAGTCAACGATAAAATATTTAACAGGATAAGACCTGTTAATACCTTGCTAAGACATTTCTCCCATGGGTGGAGCAAGAGAATACAAAAATCCAAATACACAGTCTATAGCATTCTCCACATTCACCAAAGAAAATGTCCGATTTTTGAAAACTTAACAAATCTGCTAATTTGCTGGTTTCCCCCCATTCCTCCCATTCTCTAGGATTCCTTGAAGATTTTCAATCACAGTTACAGAAGTTAGGATCTCCTTCCCATTAATCTCTCACTTGGTTAGGATATAAGCAAGCATAAACTCTCTTTAAATGGGCGAGTCTTGCCATTTTCAGCACAGAGATCATTCTTTATCACCAAGAAGAGAAAATCTGAGAATCCAAAGAAAGAGCTGTGAAGTTCTGTCTGTTTGGATAGAACAGAATTTTATCACGAAGTCCAAGCGGTGGACCTGTCCTATTTCAAGACCTTTTGTCTCTGAAATGATGCCATTTACCCCAGTTCATTTTGCAACTTAACCTACCATTTAGATATGCCACTCTTTCCATTCATTAGTTAGCCTCTTTATTTCTGTCATTTCTTCAGAGCGTTCCTTGTGCAACAACACCGAAAAAAAGTGTCTGTTTATACTTAACAGAATTCCTTGTGTCTCCTGCTTATGTTTTCTTCAATGTAAATGTTTTGATAGTTTCCTTTTAATAATTGAGAATTCTCCTCATCTCTGCCCAGTGCTTTGCTCTCTGAGCTTTCAGAACACCAAGATAATATAGTCACTTTCCCCCAAATGTCCATCAATTCCATGTCACTAGCAAATTCTTCTTGTTGGTGTATACAATATAGTAGGCACACGATTTGCCGTTTCTTGTCTCCTACAAAAACTTTCCAGAAGTGTAAGTGGGAGGTTTTTTTTATTATATATATTTTTTATTTTACCTGGTGTCACATTCTGGAAGCTCCCTATTTTCAGGGCATCGTGCTTCCGAGATGTTTTAAGTTACTGGATAAGAAATGCGCCATCCACTGCTTCTATCTGGCTGGACAATCTGTAATATAATCCCACAAAGATATCCTTGTATCCCGTTCTGCTTTTATTCTCATGTACTCTCGTGTCTGCATTTCCAGGCAAATACTCCTACCACCCCTTCAAACGGTCAGCGTTTGCTGATTGTTGTTGTCATGGTAGTTCAATCTTGCCTCTCATCCCTGCCAGGCCTTGGGGACCGTTGTGAAGTTTGCGTTTCATGGGCAGATACTGTAACTTCATTCTCCGTGTTACCCAAACTCTGCATCTCTGTGGAGGCCCCTGAGGTCAGGATCATTGTTTCCAAACCCCCTTGATCATGTAAAGTGCTGGCTCCGGGCACTGTCCCTCCTTTCTTCATACTCTGTATGTTCATTGTTCTGTTGGGTAATATCTGTTAGGACAGCAGTTACCAAAATATGCTAAGAGAGCAAAGAAGTCCTCTTCAACCCTGTTAGGGGTGGATCAGACCCAGAGACCTCTTGTCAGAGTCACTGGCTTAGAAATCAAAGGAGCGTCAAGGTTGCTGGGACAGGTACCCTTGACACAGAAGCGGAGGGTCTAGGGCAGTGGTTCTCAACCTTCTGGCCCTTTAAATATAGTTCCTCATGTTGTGACCAACCATAAAATTATTTTCGTTGC
>NW_005362486.1:691018-696646 GCF_000412655.1 Myotis brandtii
AGGGAGGGCACCACACGGTGCCTGGCATGCAGCGCTCGATCAGTATTCACAATGATTAAGTGTGCAACTAGTAATTTTTGCTACTCACAATTCAGCACATTCCCAACACTACCTGACGTCCCCAAAGGAAAGGAGAAGAGGCTTTGGGCCAGCCAGGGCCCACCGCTGTCTCGCCCCGTAGTGGCATCTGCGATGACTCACTGATTGCTGCCGATTCCCTGGGGATCAGTTTTTCTCATCTAAGTGACAGTGTGTAAACTTCCATAGAGGACGCCACCTTGTCTGACAGCCAGGACAGCTGTGCAGAGAGCGGGCGCGCCAGGCGCCTCTCCAACAACCCCACGCCCTGCCACCTCGTTTGTTTTCCCGAGAGCAGCTCGGGATGCTTGACAATGTCTCCTAAGGGGAACGCCGTATTTTAGGAACTGGATCGTCCCCCACCGGTGTCCTCCCCCCGCATCCCAGACAGCCATCCCGTGGTGCACCCGTCTCAGTCAAAAGGAGACCAAAGGCGCACGCAAATGAGGACAATCGAAGGAAGATTTATCGCCTGCAAGATTGATCAAGGTGTGGGTGGAGACAGGACAGCATGAATCCCAAGGGCAGCTGCGAGGGCCCAGAGTGGGATAAAGCCTGCTGCTGTCAGGTGAACAGTGGCTTTCTGTAGAATAGTGGTTCTCAACCTTCTGGCCCTTTAAATACAGTTCCTCATGTTGTGACCCAACCATAAAGTTATTTTCGTTGCTACTTCATAACTGTAATGTTGCTACCGTTATGAATCATAATGTAAATATCTGATATGCAGGATGGTCTTAGGCGACCCCTGTGAAAGGGTCATTCGCCCACCAAAGGGGTCGCTACCCACAGGTTGAGAACCGCTGGTCTAGGGGGAGGTGGGCTGGCCTAGGAGAGCATGCTTTTGTGATTCCTTATCTTCAACATAGAGCTCTAGGTGGCTCAGTAGAAACAGTAGTCATGGTTTCTGTGCCAGGGCCTGTGCTGGAAGAGAACATTCCTCAGCTTTTCATTAGCAGGAACAGGGCCTCTGTGGCCAGAAGCTGTAGGTGGGCGCCCCAGCATAGAAAACGCCTTGTCCGAAATGACCCCTCTTTCAGCCCTAGCGGGCCACAGCTGGCCTGTTATTGCAGCAGCACTCCTGTCACCGTGGCCATCACCATTAGCATCTCAAATTGACTAATTATTCACAGTGTGTGAGGCACAGAGCGATATTTCTGCCTGGAAGCCGGTGACACAACCCTGTCATGAGCAGGAGAGTGTTCTCAGGCCCCATTTTTCTGGCTGGAAATCCCTCATGAGTGTTGCTGTTATTAAAGGGGCGCTTCGTGGTGATTTATATTCTACAGGCCTCGATAACTTTTGAGTCCCTGATATTTTTGCAAATGAGCAGCGATAGCCTTTCCTGAGCTAGTGCCCAGCGTGAGGCTTTCAATACTGTTACGATGCTGTGCGTTTGCCACTTGGATCGATCCCACTGATTCCATTAAGCTGGGCTAGGCAACTGGCTTTCCACCTTGGCCGCCCCCTCTCCCTGCTTCCATTGCCAACCTCTGCAGTCTCTGTGCGTGGAACCCATTCCATGTCCTGAATCAGGGAGGGTTGATGCAAGGCTCCCTCCCTCTCCCCTGCTATGAGCTTGGGAGTGAGAGTGAGCGACACGATAGGTCCGCAGGAATAAGCTTGCACATAAAAAGCATCATTCTCTTTAAGGAGAATAACCGGCTGAGATATGAACTTGACGATAATGCTCAGGGACGAACTTCAAATATTGCATCCCGTGTCCATCCCTAGGGACAAACTCAAACTCGTACAGTGTATCTCACTGTATCTTTTTCTGTTTTCTTATTTGCATGTTTTCCTTTTTATTCAATGTATTGGGGTGACACTGGTTAATAAAAGTATGAAGGTTTCAGGGGACATGATTCCACAACACATCATCTGTACACTGGATTGTGTGTTCACCAATCCGAGTCAAGTCTCCTTCCATCACCATTTATATTTATGCCCCCTATATCCTCCTCCACCTCCTCCCACTTCCATTCCTCCACCCTGCCCCCCAGCAGGGAATCACATCATAGTTGTTCATGTCCATGAGTTTTTTTCCTCTCTTTTTTTACTTCTTGGCTCAATCCCTCCACCCCCCCCCCAAAACCCAGCCCCCAACAGCTTGCAGCCTCTTCTCTATGATTCTGTCTCTATTTTTGCTTGTTAGTAGACATATGAAAAGTTGCTCAAAGTCACTAATCATCAGAGAAATGCAAATTAAAACCACAATGAGATATCACCTCATGCCTGTCAGATGGCTTTCATCAATAAATCAACGAACAACAAGTATTGGGGAGGACGTGGAGAAAAGGGAACCCTCCTGCACTGCGGGTGGGAATGCAGACTGGTGCAGCCACTGTGGAGAGCAGTACGGAGTTACCTCAAAAAACTAAAAATAGAACTGCCTTCTATTCCAGTGATTCCTTTTCTGGGAATTTATCCGAAGAAATCCAAAACACGAATTCACTGTATTTTCTCTGCTGGAATCATGGTTCATAGTTTTTCTTTTACTCTTCTCCCTCCCTTTTTTTCACTTGGTGGTTGTTCTTGAGAGATGGGCAGTGAATGATAGTAACTTTTAATCTTCTACTTAAAACTGAGACATCTCCTTAGCAAAATCCATATGCACACATTTGGATGGAATTACAGGTGATTGAAAAGCTCACCGTGTCCATTCGAGGACTCCCTAGGGATGTCATGAGCTCTAAGTTCTAAGGATGCTTCTGTGTGACCCTTCAATAAATATAAAAATATATATTTATTGAAGTACAATCTCTAGTCACCTTTTCAGCTGTACACAATCATCAATAAGATACAGAATATTTGCAAAACCTAAAAAGTCCCACTGTGCCCTGTTATAGTAAATTACCTCCCCGCACTTACTGTCCCAGATAATACTGATTCGAGTTTTATCTCTAAAGTTTTATCTTTCATGGAATGTCATATAAATTGATCAATATAGCTTTTTTTTGACTTAATTCACTTAGCATAATGTGTTCTACTTTTTCCCCAAAGGGATATATATATTAAAGGAGAGTTGTTGTATGAGCTTGTCACTTTAGATAGATATGAGGAGGCCATAGTTTGATATCAGTCCTCGAGGCTTATCATTAAGTTATCATATTAAGCAGAATGCTCCCCTACACCTGTTCTTGCACAGGCCAGTGGTTCATCCCTTTCTATTACTGAGAAGTATTTCACTGTATGCATGTATCACAACTTAACTTTTCATTCCTTTAGTTAAACACTTTTGTTTTATGTTTATCATTTTCTTATCATAGCTGAGTGTAAGCCCAACAAAAGGGAGATATGCTTTGGCTTTCTTCAGAAGAATGTCTTTCTTACTCCCCCTATATACATGGAGTAGAGTTGGCAACCAACATTTGTTAGCTAAATGCTATATAGCAACTATTGTAACCTGTGTGCTATAAGAATTTTAAGAACATGAAATATGTATATGACTGTTTAGTCAGGGGCATTGACCTCATTTCCCTTAGATTGTCAAATAGAAATAGCCGACACAACAATAGCCAGCCTGTGTGAATGAATCAAAATTATACCTATTTTATTTGTCAGATCAACAAAAAAATAATATAGTTTTGGTGTGCTGCAGAATTTTAGCAATTAGCTTATGTGTACCATGAGATGAAAAAGGTTAAAAATCCTTGCTATCTAGCCATTTCCTAATTTAATTCTATAAGCTTTCAGTGAAGTAAGAATTAGTATTCCCATTTCGTGAGAAAAAAATATTACACCTTTACCAACTGAGAGAGATAAACTGATGCTTAAGGCACAGACAAGTAGCAGAATCCAAATTCTCTGATTTTTAGTTCTAATCCTCTTTCTTGAATTTTTAGAATCTCTCAACTAACTTTGACGATGGGCTTAGGCTACAGCAGAGGTTAGAAGGGTCAGATTTGGTGAACACAGATAGACATGGTGATTTAGCTGTAGCCCACACAGAACCCCTAACCAGCCTTTCCTTCCTATGCATCTTCTCATCCCCACTCCCTACCATGCCAATCAGCACCCAACCACACTTCTTCTTAGTCACAAGGTACTTAAGTTCAGTGATCCTAGGTAGGGGTCATTAGAAACAAACAGTTATTTCAGGGGGGGAAAAAAAGTATTTAGAGAGGAAGATCCTCTCCATTAATCTTGGGAAGAGACTATCTTTGGCCCGCTTTGAGTTCAAAGAGGATACTGTTGAGTCAATTATCCAGCTCATTTAATCCCTCCCTGGGACACAATAGAGCCACATTCTCTCTATTTCCCAAAACAGTAAGAGGTGTTAGGATCTAGGCAGGATTTGGTAGAGCTCTGGGTAAAACATACCTCCCCCCTCTCTCTCGTGGCCTGGAGGTTAACAGGCAGCTATCCCAGGGTCTAAGAAATTGCCTCCGTTGCCTGAATTAAATGAAATCTAATGAAAAAGAAATCCAGGTCAGTGTAGTTCACTATCAAACCTTCAGCTCTTGCATTGCTGGCAGCTCCCCTTGTAATAATTAAACAGAACGTCGCAGGCAGGCAACAGTGAAATCCACTGCTAATCTTGCCCCTCATCAGCCTATCTTCCTAAATGTTCCTTAATTAAGGTTTCTAAGTGCTTTGCATTCCCTCTGCTGCACCCAGGTCAAAATGAAGCCGACTGCTTCAGGGATGCCCAGCAACCAGAGGTGAAAGGTTTTTTAGGGGTATTTCTCATCCAGAATAATAAAAAAATAAAGATTAAATCCAATAAATGGAAATGCATGTGAGGAATGAGCCGGGAGGTGAGGAGAGAGAGGGTTTAAGAAGGGATGTTTTTTTCTTTTCTGGGGGATTTCACTTTAAGGATTCTGAAGGCATATAGCTTGCTTTATCCGGCTTCTCCAACACACCAGGGAGCGAATGAAACAGCTGTCACATTTAAACACACACAGCGGTAATCCTCCACTGAGCACAATGCCAGGCTAGAACAGAAAATCTATCAACACTTACAATGCATCCTATTTATTTAGCAATTCACCCCTCTTTACCGAAATTTCCATCCGAGGGCTTGAAACTGGGACCACATGCCACTGGTGGTATTTTGCAGCTTGGCAGCTATTGAGCGAGGGAGCAGTCAGATGTACTATGTAGGTGTTTGAAGATGTTCAAATCTCAGAACCTGGACTTGAAGATGACCAAAGGTCTGTAGCAGAGAACCCACAGACCTTTCACATTACGAGGCAATGGGATCTGAGAACTGCCCCAGGTGCCCCTACTTTAATCCCCTCTTTCCCAAAGTCTTCATTTGAGAGACCAAGAGCTTTGCCTCTCCTTTATCCATTGGCCTCCTTAGGAGATGCGTGCTGATCACTGGGGGACTAGGAGGGAAAGAAAAGCTGCCTCAGGAGTCATAAAGCAAGCTCCTGGCCCAGTATTGCGTAGGAAGAACAGGCAGGAGAGAGCCTCTGAAGTACCTCTCTCAGTAGGATCTAAAAATATTTACTTATTAATTACAGTGCATTAAATGATGAGGACTGCACATAGATCCGGTAGGGATTTTAGAACCCTTATAAGGAAATAGAAACCCAGAGAGGC
>NW_005362486.1:697077-719267 GCF_000412655.1 Myotis brandtii
ACCAATGTTGGCCTTGAAAAGGCTCCCTGTTGGGTCTAGCTGTGGGGGGCCGTGGAGCTTCAGAGAACAAGGGTAAAAGTCAGAAGAAAACAAGGAGGTCTCTAACGGGCTCACGAGCAGCACTAGCATTCTACACAAGATGCTGCTGAAAGATCAGTTAATGAACAGCTTCCTAAAAGCATATTCAACTTAATTCAGTTCTATTCAAAGAAATTTAATTGAGGTAATATTTTAACCTAGTCTGGGTGAAGTTGTGTGCCAGCCAGTAGAGGTGGCACAAAGGTGGACACACACAGCCCTTCTTCCTGTAGTTTTGACCTGCACTTGGAGAACACAATCATTTGTCATCTGGGAGAAAGACCATCAGATTTGGACTCAGACAGGCAAAGATGTGACTCTTGGCTCTTCCACATTCGACTGTATGACTGTAGGCAAGTCAACCTCTACTCCCTTACCTTACACATCTCAGATTTGTTATGAGTAGAAAGGAAAAGACCTAAGAGGTACACAAAGTCCTATTAACAAAGCTCAATAAGTCTTAGAGTCCTTTCCCCACGAACACTATAGTATGAGAGCAGGCATGTGATGGGGAATAATGGGGAGTTGATTTTGTCTGGAGCACAGGCTCCATGAAGCAGAGGAAGGGCCAGTGGAATCAGGTCAGGAGCAACACATGCCAACCCTGTGAGATGTGCAAAAGCCACTGATGACGCCTGAGCTGGGCTTTAGGAGGAGAAAGGAAACCCCAGGAAAGAGAGCGTGGCCACAGTCAGTCAGAGTGTATGAGTTTCTTAATAACCATCCTCCTTACTTGGCTCCACTCTTTTGTTTCCCCTTCTACCAAACTACATTATTTACACACTAGAGGCCTGATGCACGAAATTCATGCAAGAGTAGGCCTTCCTTCCCCTGGCTGCCGGCACCAGCTTCCCTCTGGCACCCGGGACCCAGGCTTCCCTCTGGCTGCCGGCAGGCACCCGGGACCTGGGCTTCCCTTGCAGACCCGGTTTCATCCAGAAGGTTGTCTGGAAGGTCGTCTGGAAGGACGTTCAGAGAGGACATCCGGTCTAATTAGCATATTATACTTTTATTATTATAGATTTATCCAGTAAGTTTCATGAGGGCAGGGTCTTTGTACCACTCATGGTGTAATCCAGGCAGCTACAAAGTGGCGTGGCACATAGTAGGAGCACATGACCTATTTAATTGAATGAAAAGAAGGGGAAGGTACAAGGCAGCCCCATGATCCCATGCTTGAGCTGCTAGAACAGTGTTTACGGAGCATTACAAAGGAAAGGCAGGTGAATAGGTTTAGACAGCAAGCTGGCCAGCTGTTTTCTGTTTCCTATGAACAAAAGAGGGCTTAAATGCAATTGTGGAAGATTGGGGTTAAAGAGTTCCCAGATCGAGTTTATTCAAGTATTTGTGCGGTAGAGCAACATGAAACAAGGAAAGGTATTGTGGCTAGAGCCCTCCTATTGTTCGGATGCCCGGGGCTTTCCGATGTTCTAACTGAGGGCCTTTTTGATATGACGGGGAAACAAAAGCATAAGGTATTTGAGCTCCTGGTCCAGCCTACCCTTCCAGTGCCCAGCCTCCAGGGCAGAGCAGCTCTGCCAGGGAGAAAAGGCTTGCCATCAGCCCTCGGGTGCCACGCACTGAGGGCACATGGCTAGGCCCAGCCTTGTTGGAAGGGGTGATGGGCTGGGCTTTGTCTGTCTCTGCTTCTAGGCTCTTAGCACCACCCCCTTCAGCAGAGTTGGAGATGCAGAATGCTGTCATCCTTAACTTCACTGTTTTGAGATGTCTCTGCAATTTCTATAATAATCATCTTACAAACAACCTAGAACAAGCCCTAATTGCTTCTAATGCTGTATTATGGCTGGGATGCAGGGAGAGAAGAGACATGCTGACTGTCACAGCCCTGCTCTGATTATACGGTACCTCGGGAGCAAAAGGCAACAAGCGTATTGTTTCATCTGTTTGGTGAGCCTGGCTCAGTGGAGCCCACCCCACACTCAGGCAGCAAAAGGAGGAGGATCTGAGCCAGCAGAGAAACCTGAATCCCTGAGAGCTTGTGAACAATAAAGAACGATATGATGTGCAGATAAAGATGCTGTAATGTACTCTCACTTCTCCTAACTGCTTCTGGGGATGGTATTTATGAGCCAGCTCCCTTTCCCATTGAAAAAGTCCTTAACTGTTAATGACCTCCTGGGCCAAGACCAACCCAAGACTGTGAATGTTCTGATCAATGAGGGAATAAATGAATGAATGAGAGGATCACTGACTGAGCCACCTCTTATCGACAGCCTAACACGTGCTAGGGTTTCACACATATTACTGCATCTGTCCCTTCCCACAACTCTATCTGGCAGGTTCTAAGATCACCCCCATTCTTTGGATGAGGATACTGGTGGTCAGAGAAGTTCAATGGCTCTGTCCAAGGATCACAAAAAGCATCACATGGGAGTGGAGGGGGGCGGGGACCAGGACTCAGAGATCCAGCTCTAGTCCCTGTTGACTCGGTTATACTGCATGACATTCCTTACCCCTCTGGTTTGGGGAGATTGGTTCTGATTTGCTTCAGATGGTCCTCCCTGGTACAGTCTTGAGACTAACATTCAGCGTAACTTCACAGCTCTTTCTCTCTGCCCAGATCCTGGCCCTGTAGTTCACCGTCAGCTCTGGGGTCATCTCCCTCCTCCGTGGAGTACCCGTTCTTATGCCATCATCTGCAGGCTCTTAGCATTACCTCTCCAGTTCTTCCCATGATGAGATAAAGTCACAGAATCACAGTTGCTGAAAACTGTTACCTCTCTACATAGTTCATACCTTTCAAAGAGCTTTCCCAATTATTATTCCATTTCACCTTCACAACAACCCTGTTGGTCAAAGAGACAGGTGTCCTTATCCCCCACTGATGGTCAAGGGGACTGAAGCCTGGAGGAGAGAATCCCCCAAAGGAGCCAAGTGGCAAGGTCCTGGGAGAATCAGGGCCTGCACCCAAACGCTTGATCCCTGGGGCCAGTGCTGCCAGAACCAGCCCAGTCCAAACCCAACCCAAACCCAACCCTAACCCAGCTTCAGTTCCTTAGACAATTTGAGCAAAAAGGATGGAATACAGACCCATGTGGAGAAGTGAAGACAAGAATGAGAGAATCCAGCAGAGCAGGGCTATGCATGTTGGGTAGATTCTCTCCAGCCCGATGCATTTCTGCCAAAGGCAGTTTCCTACCCCATGGAAAAATAAAATCAAAATCCTAAAACTTCTGAAGATAAGAAGTACACCAGTGGAGTCTTGCCCCCTTCTTAACTACATTTGAGATAAGTGTTAGGGGTTAGCCCTGTGGGCGGCTGACAGCTTATCTCTCACAGCCTCCCATCCACAATACCAGGACGGGGACCATCTCCTCACCAGGAACCAGATGCTCGGGGACAGGATGTGGCCCAAAGCTGAGGCCGCATGCCTTGAGGTTGCTCTCATGGGATCCTCAGCCCAGGCAAGTGGACACGATGGCCACCTCTGTCTAGAGCAGCGGTTCTCAACCTGTGGGTCGCGACCCCTTTGGGGGTCGAACGACCCTTTCACAGGGGTCGCCTAAGACCATCGGAAAACACATATATAATTACAGATTGTTTTTGTGATTAATCACTATGCTTTAATTATGTTCAATTTGTAACAATGAAAATACATCCTGCATATCAGATATTTACATTATGATTCATAACAGTAGCCAAATTACAGTTATGAAGTAGCAACGAAAATAATTTTATGGTTGGGGGTCACCACAACATGAGGAACTGTATGAAAGGGTCGCGGCATTAGGAAGATTGAGAACCACTGATCTAGAGGCTGTCTTGTAAAGGCAGAGCAGCATTTATTTACTGTGCTGTTCCCACAACATTAGCCACTCTCTGAGCACTCTGCAGACATCAACCCCTTCAGAGCCAGTTCCAGAACAGGGTGGTGAGCGCACAAAGGATTTATTAAACCAACACTCTTGAAGGAGTCACCCTGTCTGTCCCACAGTTCACAATCCGGCACACTGACAGGTGAAATCTGCTGGCTTTCAGCATTTTCACAGGTTGGTGGGTGGGTAACCATAAAAGTGAGTGAAAGATACACATATTTCGAGACACATATTTCATCCGATTATTCCATCATTGTTTATTGCCTGCCTCTGCGTCAGGCACAGATTTGTCAGAGGTTGGTGGGTAGCGTGGAAAGACAGACGGCAGTAGTTTCCTTTAGAATTCATTATCCACTTATCTGAACCTTGAAAGTCTTGGTAAAGTCCAGAGAAAGTTTGGAAATCGGATTGATAAGAACAAACACAACACTCAGAAGAAAGACTATTATCTACCATCGACAGGCAGAATCCCAAACTGGCTGCAAAAAAGTACATGAATAAATAAATAAAAATGAGAACAAACAACAACCTATCCAATCCACCCATATCAGTTGACACTTCCCATAATGCACCACAGAGGCAATTTGTGTAGACATGCACAAAAGGGCTCTGTTTCATTTGCCACGGTGAACTGCAGCAAACTCCGTGTCTCCTTCATGTAATTAAGCCAGTGTGTCAAAACAATTACCTTTTACAGACAGGGACTAGCAGGCAGCATACCTTTCTTTTTTTTTTAAAGTTCACTTTGAGCAGAGTGATCATGAAAGTTGTTTGCAGAATGCAGGAGTCTTGTTTCGATGGCGTTTCCTTTAAAAGGCCACCACACCACTCCCGCCTGGGGACCTCAGTGTCTGTGATGGTTCTGTCCCCTGGGGTACTTCAGGAGGTGGGAAGCGGTGTCAGGGACGTGTACAGAGTCAGGTGTATGAGCGACAGGAGAGCAATTTGGCAAAGAATACAAGGTAGTGTGGGGAACCGTCTATAATAATAAAAGCGTAACATGCTAATTAGACTGGAGGTCCTTCCAGATGTCCTTCTGGATGACCTTCCTGAGGAAGCTGGGGCTGCGAGGGAAGCCTGGGTTCTGGGTGCCTGCTGGTGGCCGGAGGGAAGCCAGTGCTGGCAGCCGGGGGAAGGAAGGTCTACTCTTGCAGGGATCTCATGCATCAGGCCTCTAGTATGCATATAAGTTACCTGATTAATCTCTCACCCCCATCTATATTCTCTCTCTCTCTCTCTATCTATATATATATATAAAAAGCCAGCAACTGGAACGTCATAACAACCAGAACGACCAGTCGCTATGATGCCCACTGTGGCCAGTTAACCAGCCCCATCAGGGGGTTGGAGACAGCCAGCCAACCACCCATGGCCCCTCCCCCCCAATCAGCAACCCCACCCCATTCGGGGGTGGGGCCAGCCTGCCCACCATCCACAGCTCCTCCCCACAGCCTTTCCCGCCCCCGATGGGCCCCCAACACCCTTATTGGCTCACGACCCTCCCCCCAGCCAACTCCAGCCCCGATCGGCTCTCCCCACATCAATTGGGGGTGGGGCTGGCCGGCCAACCTCCCATGGCCCCTCCCCTGGCCGCTGACCCCCGATCAGCCCCCCCACTCCATTTACCCTTGGCCCCACCCCCAAGCCGGCTGGCCCTGATAATGCCCCAAACGGGATGGGCCAGCCTGCCAACCTCCTGACAGGCCCAGCCCCAGTTGGGGCCGGGCTGGCTGGACCCCATCTGTGCACGAATTCGTGCACTGGGCCTCTAGTTGTACTATAATTATGTAAGATGTAACCATTAGGGAAAACTAGTGAAGGGTACATGGGGCCTGTCTTTGCGACTTCCTGTGGGCAAGCTGGGCTGAGGGAACCCCCTCCCCAGTGCACAAATTTTTGTGCACCGGGCCCCTAGTATATATATAAAAGCATAATATGCAAATCGACTGGACAGCAGAACAACCAGTCGGCTATGGTGCGCACTGACCACCAGGGGGCAGACCCTCGATGCACGAGCTGTCCCCAGCCTGCAGGCTCCAATCGTCCCATGAGGACTGGGAAACTGGGGGTGGGTGGCAGTGGACGCAGGCAGCCCCTGGGCCCCGATCGCCCCGCCGGTCATCCCACACACAGAGCTATGGTGCGCACTGACCACCAGGGGGCAGACACTTGATGCAGGAGCTGTCCCCAGCCTGCAGGCTCCAATCGCCCCATGGGGACTGGGAAACTGGGGGTGGGTGGCAATGGACGCGGGCAGCCCCTGGGCCCCGATCGCCCCACCGGTCATCCCACACACAGAGGGCAGTGGGTGGCAGTGGCGGGGGGCGGGGCCGGCTGCTGGCAGCCAGGGAAGGTCAGCCCTGATCGCAGGCCAGGCCTAGGGACCCTACCCGTGCATGAATTTCGTGTGCTGGGCCTCTAGTTCTTTTATAAACGAATACATGCTGATGGCGGCTGGAACATAAAGCCATCTTGTGAGAGCGCAGAGTAAAAAAAAAAAAAAAACCTGCCAAGTCAGGTTGAGGCGTTTAGACACTAGAGCTATAAATGTTACCACAATCTATTACCATGGGAGGCCTCCTCTGCGCTAGGCGTCTGTTTGTTATAAATCACTCCAGCTCTTCCCTTTCTCCTGCAGTTAATACATTGTCTTTCAGCAAATATTATTTGCTGCACATTACCAGCATTGCTCAGCTGTTAACGTCTGTGTCTATAGTTAGCATTTTTATTCAGCTAATATTTCCACTCAGTAACACTTACCAAACGTCAGTTTTATTTGCATCATCTTTTCCAGGAATATTTTCTTCCATTAGTGTTTGTTTCTCCCTTTATGATTTTTATTTGTTAGGTATTTCTTATCCCAGAGTGACTGTCACCTTCAGCTAGCATGACGACAAAGTCTGATCATCGACTGCAAAGAGTTCTGAGTCAGTGGGTGCTTCCCAGACGAAACATCTATCTGGGCCTCAATCAATGGCATCTTTAAAATGGGGACAGGCCGACCTGCGTGGCTCAGTGGTTGAGTGTTGACCTCTGAACTCAGAGGTCATGATTTGATTCCCGGTCAGGGCACATGCCTGGGTTGCAGGCTCGATCCCCAGTGTGGGGTATGCAGGAGGCAACCAATCAATGATTCTCTCTCATCATTGATGTTTCTCTCTCTCCCTCTGAAATCAGTAAAAAAAGATATTTTTAAAAATGGGGATAATAAAGGTATTGTGCAGATGGGGGACCCAAATTCAGGACATGTCTACAGTGGCTGAATCAAAGCATCAATTCAGATTATTCCAATGAATGAAAAACAACAACAACTGGGAATCACAGAGAAATAGCTGCTGTTCTGCTTGTTATAAGGAGACCAAACACTATCACAGGAGAGCTCTACAAAGAGAAACTTGGATGCCTTTGGAAAAAGCAAGCTTCTTTTTACCAACGGCAGTAAAGAAGTTCTGGAACTTTCTGCTGGGTCCCACCCGGAGATTTAGATTTAGACTCCATTGAGGTGGAGTCTGAGAACGTGCATTTCTGACAAGCTCTCAGGTGCCGCTGCTACTGCTGGTCTTGGGGCCGCACCTGAGAAGCACTGATTTAAAAGCGTGCCATTCTGGTCTGGCAGACAGGCCCTCTGGAGAGAGACTTCTCTCCTTCCTTCTCTTCCTACTCTAATGCTTGCTCTTTTCTTTCATGGTTTTTGCCTTCTCAATGCCCCCACCCTCTAACGCTAGAATCCCCAACAGTTGACATGGAGTTCCATGGACCGGGAAAGGGAGGCCATGAGGTCTGAATGGTGCAGGCAGTGAGGTAGGAAGTGTGGGCAGGATGCAGGGAAGTGCATGCAGCCACATGTAAGACGAAGGAGGTCCAGTTTCTTTCACACCCTTTACTAGTCGGCCTGTGACATCACCTTTTTTTTACATGCTTGTAGCCATGTAAGATCTATAGCCATTAAACGATACCGGCACCTTATCCCTAATGCCTAATGCATTTTCTCCATGTAGTGCATAAAGAACGAAAAGCTCGATGGAGCTCCGGCCCCACGTTCACTTCTGTGTTGTTATTACCACTGTCCAGCACTCCTCCAGCCCATTTCTAAGACATCTTATGGGGGGGGGGTGTCCCTGCTCCAGCTGGGTGTCTTAATTGTGAGCTTTGTTTCTCAGATTAGGTAAGAAATGCCTTTGCAGTTTTAAGATTATTTGCCTCCACACCAGGACAGAAACTCAGAGTTTCACACACGGAGTTGACTGCTGGGCTCTCAGCAGGAGCCCAGGGATTGACTGGGATGTCCACACATACGGGAAGGAGGTCCAGTTTCTTTCACACCCTTTACTAGTCAGCCTGTGACATCACTTTTTTTTTTACATGCTTGTAGCCATGTAAGATGTATAGCCATTAAACAATACCTGCACCTTATCCCTAACGTCTAATGCATTTTCCCCATGTAGTGCATAAAGGACGAAAAGCTCGATGCAGCTCCGGCCCCACATCCACTTCTGTGTTGTTATTACCACTGTCCAGCTCTCCTCCAGCCCATTTCTAAGACATCTTATGCGGGGGAGGGGGGGAGTCCCTGCTCCAGCTGGGTGTCTTAATTGTGAGCTTTGTTTCTCAGATTAGGTAAGAAATGCCTTTGCAGTTTTAAAATTATTTGCTTCCACACCAGGACAGAAACTCCAAGTTTCACACCCGGAGTTGACTGCTGGGCTCTCAACAGGAGCCCAGGGATTGACTGGGATGTCCACACATACGACTTATGGAGCTGCGGGGTGACCAAGTTAGGTTGTCATGGGCAGACGCTTTGATCTCCCTCCAAAATACTTTAGAATACTGAGGCTTTCCCCCAGTCCCTCTCTGTGTTTTGCATTCCCACAGTCCCTTCTTGGAGACTGATCCTGGGGCTACTGAAGTGAGAGTGATCCCCAAAGCCAAGCGGGGTTCCTGCCAAGCCCAGTCCATGGGAAACCATGTGGTGTCCTATGGGAGTAGAGACAAAAGAATGAGGCTGTCCTTCAGATGTGAGGCCGGAGAGAGGCCGCTGGCTGAATTCAGGGACTGAAACACGAGAAGCAGCAGATCATGTGGCCAGCGGTCTTTCCAAAGGGGAAGGTGGCATTCTGGCCTTATGGCAAGTACAATGACCGAGCTGACCCTGGGCTCAAGATGACATCAGAAAGTTGTCAGCCTCCAGTAAGACTCTGCTTGCATGTTGGCTTGTCAAGAGAACAACCCCCCTTCCCTCACTCCCCACCAGTCCACCAACTCCAACTCCACCCCCTACCAAGTCGCAGCAGCCTACACCCACCAGGATCCTGTAGAGTTCTAATGACATGCTCACCCCTGCCCCAAAATAGGACCTCCAGGTGCTATCCTTTCCCTCCCGAGCATCTGCTGCCCAGAGAGGACGGTGATGACCATCCGGGAGGAGCAGCAGGATTCTCTTTGTGCCAGGCCCATGCCTATCACCCTGAGATGCTTTCTGGGGTTTCATAAACCAGGTGGATCTTTCAGCACAGCGTCCCGTGGGCTTTTCCTTGTGTTCCATGGTGCATTTCTCAGTTGGTTGACATCACTCAGCTGTCAAAATCATTTCCTTGAGACCGTTAGGAAATCTGGGCATGAAGCCCCCAAGTCTGTGAATCCTGTTCATCAAAGAAGAGCATATCTACTGGGGGTACTGGGAAAGGTGTGGTTTCCAGCCTGAATTTAGGAAGGAGGGTGGTTAGCAAACGGTTCTGAGGATAGCAACACAAGCAAAGGAAAACTTACTTCTATTCAAACTGACACAAGGCACCATATTTCCCAGGATTTATTGGAAGAAAGTGGAGAACAAAAATGTGTGCCTGAGATGAAAGATTTTTCCCATTCCCCATTCCTGATCAAGGTGGCCATTCAGGTTCGGGTATTTCGGTGATCTACTTCTTTCACTTCTGCGAGAGTTGAGGCATTTATTCTGATGTACTGGGGAAAGCAGGTTTCATCATTATTTAGTTCTTGGTTCTGATTCAGGCTCTACCACTTATTACCTGTGTAATTTTGAGCATGTTATACAACTTAACTCTACCTCACTTTTCTCATCTGTAAAAGTGAGAATAATACCTAACACCTGAGGGGTGTTGGGGAGTAAATGAGACCACAATTATAAAATGTCTGCCAGAAGCTTAAAAACTGCTAAATTCCTCCTGCCCACCCTCTGCCTCTTTTTACCAGGAAAGGAATTCACCTCCAATATATATACTTCTTGACCCATTGCCTTCTTGCCTAAGAAAATGCATATATGTCTATATCTGTTATGAATGCATTTGGCCGCAAATAACAGAGACCCTGATTTAGTGTCTTAAGCAAATAAGAATTTAGTTTTCTCACATAATAACCTTTTATTTTTTTCTGGCATTGGCTCAGTAGCTCCATGAGTCAGGGCTATTGTTTCTTATTCCCATAATCTTTCCTCCATGAAGCAATACTGTGGTTGCATCTTCAAATATAGCATCCACATTCAAAAAAGACAAAAGCAGGATAACTAAATCAGGATAACTAAACGCCTTCCCAGAGCTCCCAGGAGACTCTGACTTGTATCTGCTAGGTCAGAACTGTGTTAAAAGACTATGCCACCTCTAGCTGCAAGGGTGTCAGGATAAACTGTATTTAATTGTCTCTGCTTCCTTATTGGAGGAGGCCAGGGAGAAGGAGGCTATGTTATTGTAATTAGCTAAATATTAATAAAAGAAAAGAGAGCAAGGGAAGTCAGATATTGTTAACATAGTCAGCTGGGAGCAGAGGGTGCAGGCTCCAAAGGAATATGAAGCAGAAACTAAGCCACAGTATAGGAGACCTGGTAGCTTCCTGAAATCTAAATGTAGTGAATATGATTACTGGTCATGGAATGAGTGACTACAGCTAAGAATAGAGGTTAAAAACATTACACAGAAGGTATCTGCTTTGTAGTTCCCTCCCACGGAGGATCACTCACTAACAATCGCCAACATTTATCGCATTTTGACTATATGCAGGTTACTGTTCTTAGTGCTTCAAATATGCGATTTCACTTAAGACCTCAAAACAAGAAGGCAGACATAGGTCCAAGCTGAAGGAATTTAAAGAATAGCCTTGCAGGGTGGGAGATTGAAAAGGAAACCAGAGAACATGTTAGAGATGGGCAAAGATACTGGACAAAGGATACAGTTTCAGTTATTCAAGGTGAATGAGTTCTGGGGATTTGAAATACAGCATGGTGACTTCAATGAACAGTACTGTATGCCTGCAAACTCCTAAGAGGGTCAGTCTTAAGTGTTCTTAAGAAAGAAAGGAGCAAGAAAGGAGGAAGGAAGGAAGGAAGGGAGGAAGGAAGGGAGGGAGGGAGGAAGAAATAATAGTGTGAGGTGATAGATATGTTAATTAGCTTGATTGTAGTAATCATTTCACAATGAAAAC
This sequence comes from Myotis brandtii, assembly GCF_000412655.1. Taxonomy (NCBI): domain Eukaryota; kingdom Metazoa; phylum Chordata; class Mammalia; order Chiroptera; family Vespertilionidae; genus Myotis; species Myotis brandtii. Next base: position 708,420 of record NW_005362486.1, read on the forward strand.
ACATATCAAAACATGGAGTTGGCCCTGGCTGGGTGGCTCAGTTGGTTGGAGTGTAGTCCCATACATCAAAAGGTTGTGGGTTTGATTCCTCATGAGAACACATGTCCAGGTTGTGGGCTCAATCCCTAGTAGGGCATGCAGGAGGCAGCCGATCAATGATTCTCTCTCATCATTGATGTTTCTATTTCTCTCTTCCTCTTCCTCTTCTCTGAAATCAATAAAAGCATCTATATATATAAAAGACTAATATGCAAAGTGTCCCCTTGGGAGTTCGACTGCTCGCCATGATGTGTGCTGACCACCAGGGGGCAGCACAGAACAAAGGAAGGGTCCGGCTGGCAGAGGGCTGCTAGGGAAGGGAGACCCCGGTCAGCAGCTGGAAGGAAGGCCCTGGCCAGCAGCTGGAAGGCCTTGATTGGCCCTGATCACCAGCCAGGCCTAGGGAACCTACCTGTGCACGAATTTTGTGCACTGGGCCTCTAGTGTGTATATGGTACAAGAAGACTATGGAATGATCTGGAAGAAGCAGTGTCCAAACATGCCAGATAGAGGCTACACTTAGTCAGGACTGAGGGTTTAACTAGTGAGAAAAACTGAAATAGTAATCAAAACCTTCTGGGATGGAATTTATCACATACTACCCCCTGTGATAAAGTTTCTACATGAGACGGCCAGTTTAACATTCACAAAAAAATATGCCCTAACCGGTTTGGCTCAGTGGATAGAGCGTCAGCCTGCGGACTGAAGGGTCCCAGGTTCCATTCCAGTCAAGGGCATGTACCTTGGTTGCAGGCACATCCCCAGTAGGGAGTGTGCAGGAGGCAGGTGATCAATGTTTCTCTCTCGTCGATGTTTCTAACTCTCTATCCCTCTCCCTTCCTCTCTGTAAAAAATCAATAAAATATATTTTTAAAAAAATCTATGAGGTGAACACTGTCATTATCCTTATTTCACATGTGGCCAAAGTGAAGCAGAGAGGTTAGATAACTTGCTCAAAATCACACTTGTAATAAGAATTGGAGCCTTGATAGGAAGTGACACAATCAAATATCAGAATCCCTGTTTTTAGACACTACCCTACACTGCCTCCCTCTGGGCTTCTATACTACTTCCTGGGGAATGGCCTAGAAATGTGTGGGGACACTTGTCCTTTGCTACGCCCATAACAAAAGTCCTCCAAGATTGGATCTGGGTCAAAGGTATTCTGTCTGGCAGGAACAACATTACATGATTAAATATGAGCCCTCTAAACTGCATCTCCCTTCATAACCAATCAATGAGTTTATCTCATGCTAGTTGAACTGTCAACATGTTTAACCTGTCCTACATTTTCTGGGAATAAAGTCTACAAGCTCACTCCTGACTGCACACTAAATTTTCTTTGCACCACGAAATTGCCTCTTCATTGCCACAGAGCGGGCCCGTAGGTCTTCCACAGCAGAGCCTTGTCAACAGTTCCCATAAACCTATTTCATGTTTAACAAGTTTCTTCTCATTGTCAATCTTTCCACCTCCTTGATCACTGAAGTGGCCCTTTTCGGATTGTACTCAGTTCCATTTCAGAAAATGCCCGAAGACCCAAAGGAAATATGGAGTATTCAGTCCCTGAGCATCCTAGACATCGGTTGGCTCTACTTAATCAACTCTTCCCTCCTCAGAATGCTTTTGCTAACACCTGGTATAGAGAAGCATGGTATCAGAAGCACTTGGCAGAACTGCATATGCTCTTATATCTATTTCTATAATAATTCAACAGAAGAAGGAGGTGAAAGATTGTCTATGAGGAAGCACTTTATTATTTACCCTACCTACTGATGCAATGTAATAATCATAATTCTAGACAACAGGCAATGCTAAGTTCACTTGATAGATAAAGAAATGGTGATTCAGCCCAACAGGCATGGCTCAGTGGCTGAGCGTCAACCTCTGAACCAGGAGGTCATAGTTCCCTTCCTCTCTGAAATCAATAAAAATATATTTAAAAAAAGAAAGAAATGGTGATTCAGAAAGATGAGTTGAGTGGCCCAAGGATGCCCAGTTGGGGTTGGCTCAGGACCTAAGCTGGGCCCATGATCTCTCTGCTGTACTACATTGGCTCAGTCATGACTGTTGAGGATTGTGGACGTTAATTTTATGTGGCAACTTGAATAGGCCAAGAGATGCTCAGATAGCTGGTTGTAGTTTATTTCTGGATTCGTCTGTGAGGCAGTTTTAGGAATTGGTGGGCTGAGTAAAGCAAATAGTCCTCTGATGTGGGTGGGCATCAGTCAACACATTGAGGGACTGAATAGAACAAAAAGGTGGAGGAAAACTGAATTCACTCTTTGCCTGACTATTGAGCTGGGATTTCAACCTTCTCCTGCCCTTGGCACCCCTGGTTCTCAGGCCTTCAGATTTAAACTGGAATCTGCACCATCAGCTCTCTAGCTCTCAGGAACTTCAAATGACAACACTGGTTTTACTGAGCCTCAGCTTGCGAAGGGCAGATCAAGGGACTTCTCAGCCTCCATCATCATGTGAGCCAATACCTTATAAAAAATCTCTCTTTATAGATCTTTTGATTGATAAATATAGATACAGATGATATAGATAGATAGAGATAGAGATAGAGATAGAGATAGAGATAGAGATAGAGACAGAGACAGAGATAGAGATAGAGACAGAGATAGAGATAGGTATATGATATAGATCTCCTATAGGTTCTGTTTCTCTGGAGTACCCTCATGTAAAGAACATGAAACCATGAAGAGGGGAACTATATTTATCATTTTATTCTGTATTAATCAACATTCAAGGCTGATTGGAGGAGGTTGTTCCCCATTTGCACAATCAATTGCTTGGGTTATCCTCCAAGTCTCATCCTCCTCCGCCCACTCACTAGTGGTTCTCACACATGTGGCCTCCTTGAGAGCAGAATGTTACTTGCCTGAGAACCTTTTAAAGCACCATAGTTAAGCTCTCCTTGATTAACTACAATTACAAAGAGGGGGCAGTGGTCAATCAGTCAACCACCTAGAGCAGTGGTCGGCAAACTCATTAGTCAACAGAGCCAAATATCAACAGTACAACGATTGAAATTTCTTTTGAGAGCCAAATTTTTTAAACTTAAACTATATAGGTAGGTACATTGTTATTAACTTAATTAGGGTACTCCTAAGGCTTAGGAAGAGCCACACTAAGGGGGCCAAAGAGCCGCATGTGGCTCACGAGCTGCAGTTTGCCGACCACTGCTAGAGACCATTGTAAAGTACAAATGGAAAACATGAAAAGATTATGGAAGGCTTTAAGGTCCAAATAGCAATTTTGTCCTATACCCTCAGCTAACCTCCCCAATCAGAGCATGTGCACTATATAACTGCTCTCAAATAGAAGCCTGTCCCCTTCTGTTGAATTTGTTGGGTAACACTCATGTATCAGACAGCATTCTCCGAGTTTTACCTATAGTAACTCATTTACCCCACAAACAATCTTACTATATGGGTACTATTATTACTATTTCACAAATGAAGAAAATGGACCACAGAGCGGGTACATAGCTTTATCGAGGACACCCAAAGAGTGAGTTGCCAGGCTGGGATTTGAACCATCTGGCTCCAGAGTGTGTGTTCTCAGCTGTGACAGAATATTGTTGAAAACCCCCAGTTTATGGGGGAGGGAGGCACTGGCTGAGATTTTCATGACTCCTTTGATCAGGGCAGGGAGCTGAGAAAGGGAGAGACTGGGACTTGGGAAAACATGTGACTGTCTATGGTCAGCTCTGCATTTTAGACACTGGAATTCTGCCTTGTTTTTGAAACTCAAACTCTCCTCTTATCTCGAACCTTGCATCTAGCTATAAAGGCTATTGTCTTTTTGCTTTCTTGTACCAGATTCTGTGTTATCACAACCTCCCTGATTCCTCTGTCGCTGCGGGTCTGAATCCTTATTATGATTTATTTCTATACCCCTTCCTGGGACTTAGCTCCCCATCTACACCACAGGCTGGCAGCTGGAGAGGGAGAGTACCAGGGTGCCTCATAAGAGACTTTTACCCACACTGACTTCTGAATACGGCCCAGTCCAGAATTTTCCTATTGCTGGTTGAGTCACCCTCCTAGCCAATCTGGAGCCTCCCTGGTACCCCAGCTTCCTGCTGGGCTTGTTACCTATGACGTGGGCTGGAAAAAACTCTGCCCCAGTGCTAAGTTAGAGCACAGTGCCTTGTGTACTGAATCGACCTTCTGCCCCCAGCAGCTGTCTCGCCAAGTGGGTGAATCTGGCCTCAGGTCTCCAACCATCTGTTAACTACTCCCTTAACTGGAGCAATCTCAGTTGTGTCCTGAAATTGGGTGGAATGAAGGAATTCAACACCCCAAATAGTGAGAAGAACAAGGATACTTTCTGGAGGTTTGGCAGAAGCCTTGGTTTCTGTTAGGTGCCTGGGATATTCTGCTAATTTGTGTCCGATGTGTTAAAAGACTCTGCCAGAATACACTTTTATTTTTGTGTCTATAGCTGTCATTGTCACTAAGGATGCTTTCCATTTTAGAAATAACTTTGTTTCTAGAGCCTGGAAGGCCCAGGGTTGAGCACAGAAGAGAGTAAGTGGAGATCATGCTGTTAAACTGACCCTAAACTCCAGCGGGTCTGGAAGGCCCAGGGTTGAGCACAGAAGAGAGTAAGCGGAGATCATGCTGTTCAACTGACCCTAAACTCCAGGGGGGGATCATGAATTATTAGCATGATCATTGTTTAATGTAGTTGTTATTGTTGCTTGAATCCTGAAGAGAGGCAAAGCTTTTGAGCCATTTCATTCTCTTCTTCACCAACTCTAACTTTTAGAAAGCTCATCTTTAATTGGTTGTCATTAGCCTCCCCTGAAATTTCTCTTCATTGGTCCTTGATCTGCTGGCTGGAATAACACTAAATAAATACACTGCTAAATGGCAAGTCTTCAAGTATCTGAAGATACAGCTCTGATACACTTAACGTGATGTCTGTTTTTCTTTTCAAACGAGTATTTTTTTTTCTTGCCACATTCCATTTATGAATATCACCCAACTAAAACCTCAGGGATGCATATGAAATGGCATCCTTTGTCTTATGGGAAAACAGCCCATTGATTTTGTTTCTCCCATGCTTGGGAGCTGACATAATGAGGCCAACAGAGTAGAAGATGATGCTTGGCTATAGGGAAATGCTGGGTGTCTCCTAACCTATTAGAAAGCTTGGTGGCTGCAGCCCTCTGCACAATGTTGAGAGACACATGAAAGGCACCTGGTGAACAGAGCTGAAGTGTCGAATCAATATCCCCGTGGGCGGGGCCTTGAGAAACAACAAGAGATCTATTCCTAAGTGTCTGGGTTCCCAGCATCTGACCAACCCTAGATCTGAAGTGTCAAATCAATATCCCCATAGGCGGGGCCTTGAGAAACAAGAGATCTATATCTAAGTGTCTGGGTTCCCAGCATCTGACCAACCCTAGAGAAAGACACCCGGCAATCCCTTGTGATGATAATAATAATGATGAAAATCATAATAAAATGAATAAGAGCTATTAAGTATCAGGACATTATGATGAGTTAAGCACGGAACTAAGTTATTACATGGACTAACTTCTGTTACTACAGACTCACAGTATTACAACAATCCACATTTTATAAATAAGAATAGTGACCCAGAGATTAATAAGTAGCATGAGTTTTTCTAACCACACGTCCTTGAATCTTAATAGCTGCACTATACTGGTGAGAGTTTAGCACATGCCCCTGATTATACAAAGGCTGAAGTAGGGCCCGGCACAGCACACCTTTGGTTCAACACTGAGATGTCTTAGGAATATTACTTGCCCTCCACCCCAATCAGAATCGAATCAGGAGCCCAAACAGCCTGGATCTGCAGCCAAAGCACAGTGCCAAGCAGTAGAGTTGCAGGGAGCTGGCAGAGCAAATCCCAGGGAACAGGGCAGAGGCTGGCCTGCGCTGGAATAGAGACATCTGGGGCCAAAGCATGGTGATCCTCTGCCCTCTAATTTTTCTCCCCAAAATAACAGAGTAGAGCCAGCGTCATGATGCTTCTCTCTGTGTCATTTTAATCCTCGGGGGCACCCGGTTGTGCAGTTTTAACTGGGCATTTTTCACTTTCTTCTGCAAATTTCATTTTAAAGCTCTTCGGTCAGGTCAGCAACTTTCCTCCCACGTTCCCTGGGAGATGAACACCATCTCCTGCCAAGAACTCTTTGTTCTGGAAAGCCATCGCCCAGGAAAACAAATCCTGCTTCGACACCACCCATGCAGACAGCTGTTCCCTCCTCATACCTTACTTTGCTGCCAAACTTACAACCTGCGATTGGAGAAAGAGTGGAAAAAGCAACACTTGTCATTGCCGCTGCTTTCTTTCTCTTTTTTCATCTTATATTCAGAACTTCAAAATCATTAATGATATACAGCGGCTTTGCTCTGAGTATACTGTCTGGTTTCATGCCAGTCAGCAGAACAAAGTCAATGTGTTTGATGTGTTTTGAAAAACTTTCTATTCCTGTTACCCCTTCCATATCTCCCAGGGATCCTGAGGAACCGGCCTCATCAGCCTTATGTTTAGTCACCACGCTGTCCTAAAGTAGACAGTAATTGCTATAATTATTATTTTCATTTTGGAAGTTAACGAGGTCCACCACCTTGTGTTAGCACTTGTATATAATTTAAATTGTCCTGAAAATCACAGGATATTTCCTCCCAAAGTCTCAACGTTGCCATACTTGAAAAGATCTTTATGATTATTGTACTGCTCCATGAGATAGTTATTCGGTTCTTCTTTCATAATATCATATGTATATATGAGGGAGAAAGAGATAGATTGAGAGAGAGAGAGAGAGAGAGAGAGAGAGAGAGGGAACACAGCTGGTATGCTTGGGAGACAATTAAAAATCTAGCCTTGCTGGAAAACCTTGTGTTGAACAATAGCAGGAAATGAGAGGTTGGGCGTAAAGTATAATCCTAGATGATTTTTCAAGCTTGCATGCTGGGTTGCCATGTCGGAAGAGTGAGTGTTTTATGAAGGAGAAAGAGATAGATCGAGAGAGAGAGAGAGAGAGAGAGAGAGAGAGAGAGAGAGAGAGAACACAGCTGGTGTGCTTGGGAGACAATTAAAAATCTAGCCTTGCTGGAAAACCTTGTGTTGAACAATAGCAGGAAATGAGAGGTTGGGCGTAAAGTATAATCCTAGATGATTTTTCAAGCTTGCATGCTGGGTTGCCATGTCGGAAGAGTGAGTGTTTAATAGCTTAGAAGTAGGAGACTTGATGGAAGTACTGTCTCTGCAAGGTTTTCTTAGGGGTCATATAGAGTTCAGGTTACGAGTCTAAGGAATGAATAGGGAGAACTAAAGCGTTAGGAAGCCCCTTCGATGAGACTTTGCATCTAAAATGGGACCCGAACACGTGGCAGGTACCAGCTGGAGGATGTAAGCGGATGAGGACGTGGATTAATGTTCGGTACCTCCTGGCACCTAATGTGAAGAGAGACAAAGGGAGTGGGAAGTGCTGCTTCTATTTCACTCAGCATCTCCCCCTTTGTTTTCTCAATGGGAGAACAAAAACATATTGAGAATACCCTTTGTAAACTCTAAGATACAAAGTATGTTGTCCAGTTTTTAAGGTTCTGTGTCCAGCTCCGTCACACAAGCCCTATTCAGAAGTCTTTGGGCAACAAAGAGAAGTGTGTTCATTGCTGGCCTTAGTCTCTGATCTGTGCTCCCCTGATCCCCACTGACACCCTGACTGAGGAAGGCCTCTTGCTGCCCCAGAAATAAGGCATCCACACACACGCTTGCATGGCAGCCCACCCTACCGTGGACATTTGCTCTAAGCCATCATGTCTGATGGGAACAAACATGCATTTTACTGGGGCAGTTCATTCCCAAGAGATGATTCTAAGAACTGGACTCTGGTCCTGGTTTATTAGTTCAGAGCACATTGGAGCTGCACGAATGGACCAAAAGCTCCCAGGGCTTAGTAGGATTTGCAGGCAATTACTGGGGTTCCGAAAGCAGCACGTGCGATTGAAGAGCATCTTACAGAAGGATGGGGAGAGAGCGCCTACAGAGCTGTTCTTCTCCGATATGGGCACTCGCGGCTCCGGGAAGAGGGTGGAAAGGGCAGTCATTCACACACTCATCCTCTCACCTAGGCTTCTCACTCCCTCAGAACCACTGCCTGGAAATTGGACATTTTTGTGTGTGTAATTTTTTGACACTTCAACTTCTACCCAGCAGTCTCTAGCAATTCCAAAATAAAAGTGTTTGGAAGTCGATTCCTTTTTTATAAGCCAAGTTAGGGTTTTATTTTGTTATTTTATTTATTTTATTTTTTTAATGGAAGCAGCCTCTTCTGCCAGGGAAGTAATAATACTAATCGTTAGAAGCACGAGTCCTATAGATTAGTCAGACCCCTGGTCTAATATTCTCTCAGTCTGTTTTTCAATTGGGGAACACAGGATGAGGAATGGATTGCTTATCCTAAATGTCCCCCATCTGTGAAAAGGGAAGAGTGGTTTGCTCTGAATTTTTGTGAAGATTAAACGAGGTGATGTATGTAAATCACTTAGCACCTCCGAGCATACAATTTGGTAGATTGGCCCACATAGGCAATGCTGGACAGCTGCACCACAACGCTTCTGCATGTAGGAGAATCCAGAATGCGAGTTCTCTGAGTCAAAAGACATGAACATAGAAAAAGCAGAGGAAGAGCTGAGTGTCCAAGTTCACCTCCCATCTATCAAGTTCCTCCTTTCAAGGGTGGAGTGTGTGAGGGAGCAAAGAAAGACCGAAAGTATCCCTAATGGATCCTCGTTCCCTGCAAGGAGGGCCCAGGAGTGAGGAATAAGTTCCCACCCCAAACAATAACGTATAAAAGGTGTTAGATGGTTTCCACTTCATTGCACATATTTTTCTACGACTTTATGTCTTTTGTAAACATGATTTCTAGTGGAAACATTGCAACATGTGAGTGATTTATGTAGCCATTCCCCTACTATTGGGCATTTAATTATTTTCCAGTGTTTTGCTATGATAAATAACACTTGGTCAGATAGCTTTACATATAAATCTCTGTCTGAATTTCTGATCATTTCCTCAGGATAAGTTTATATGAGTGAAATTACTAAATCAAAACTGATTTTAGGATTCTCATTACATTTTGCCACATCTGATAAAAAAAAAAGAAAATACAAGTTACATTCTTAAGAGCAGGAAATAGAGTTGGTCTCAGGAGCTCCTGGCCAAAACGAAATATGATTTTGTAAAAAAGCGCTATTATATTATTTGAAATAAGCAGGTATCGGATTGCATTCAAATCTGTATTTGATTTAGTACTTTTAATGTTTATTAGCCACGAGCAATTTGTCTTCTATGAATATCTATTCATGCCCTTTGCCCAAAATTTCGAGGGCTGGAGTTTTAGTTTGTTTCTTAACACTTTGTAAGAATTTTGAAGGTGTCAACGAAAATCTTGACAGGTGGAGAAATCAGGATTAAGCCGTGATATCAGCTTTGCTGCAGTTGTAAATTTTAGATAATAGAAATTTTATGGGCAGAAATATACTTATATGAGATCTCAAGTAATGCATGAGTATTGCAGGTAGTTCTTCAGTTGGGGAAGCATCCATATGAGAATGAACCAAGAATTAAGATTTTAAAAACTTTGCAACTATAGTGTGGACCTTTTTAAATGCCAGGGCTTTGGGTAAAAAAAGGTAAAGGAATTAAGCAAAACAACCAATACAAAACAAACAAACAAAAACCCAAACTTATAGACACAGACAACAGTATGGTGATGATCAGAGGCAAAAGAGGATGGGGGGAGGTAGGTAGAAGAGGGTATAGTGGGGGGAAAATGGTGATAGAAGGAGATTTGACTTGGGGTGGTGAACACACAATACAATATGCAGGTGCTGTATTATAGAATTGTACACCTGAAACCAATATAACTTTATTAACTACTATCACCGAATACATTCAATTAAAAAAATCTAAAAAAAGAATAGGAATTTAGAGCATCATTCAATGATTGGTGAGAAAGCAGTAGTGTTTTTCATGTGATCTGAGTCAGTGTTTTTAACTGTCTTTATATTAAAACTAGAGGTCCGATGCACGAAATTCATGCAAGGGCCTTGGCCCTGGCCCCTGCCTGCCACTGCCGTGGCCAGGGGCCTATGCCACCTCTGCCTTGGCCCCCACCCCCTGTGGCTTTGTCTGGAAGGAAGGACATGCAGAAGGACGTCCAGTCTAATTAGCATATTATGCTTTTATTATTATAAACTAGTGCACAGGGCGGGAGGCAGGATCCCTCAGCCCGGCCTGTACCCTCTCCAATCCGGGACCCCTACACATTTTTCTTATCTAGCTAACCTCTTCACATTTAAAAAAAATTAACTGAAATACCACCTACTTTAGGAAATCCTCTTTGAACAAATCTCTTTACAATCTGTATTAAATATTTTCCTAGTATACCATTCTTTTTCTTTAGCAGCAACTTAGAGTGGATGCAATCTGCTTCTCATTCTTGCCTCTGAATTCTTTCTTGTTGCTCTTGTAATAGCGAAGCTTATCCAATTTACATTTGCCCTTCAAGGGCTTATATTTGGTTCAGTTTCTAGTTGGCTCCTTGCTTTTTTTTTAAGCAATAAATTTGGGTTGTGATAGTAAACCTCACTGGTAATCAAGCCCGTAGGTCTCCCTATCTGAATATTTCTATAATACCTATCACTTTAGCATACCAGAGACTGTGTTCATTTATAGAAAATAGCAATAAATGTCACCTGATCATTTGATCTTCTAGTAATATTTTATAGCAAGATGTATTATTCTAGTAAT
>NW_005362486.1:719623-720489 GCF_000412655.1 Myotis brandtii
TGTTGGAAAATCACCCTAGCAATGGCCTCTATTCCTCTCTGTATTGTTGCCTTACATTCTGATGTCATTACTGCGCTTTTATCATCCACTCTCTCTAATAAGATTGTGAATTAAGGGCAGAGATCATGACTTGAGCTTGTGTTTCTCTGTCATGGTGCCTAGATAAATACTCAAATGCCATCTAGTCCAAATGACTGTGATGAGAGAGGCCCACAGTTGCTGGACACCTCTGATTTTTATTTAAGGGGCCTCACTTGTTCTACGCCTTTACTGAGGGGTGAGTAGGGGCTGAGGGAACTTGGGGAAACCCAGACAGAATTCTCTTCCTGCAAGATTTTGCTAAGCTGGCACCCAGGACCAAGGGCAGCTATTTCGCCCAGGACCTCCAGGTATTTGTCCAATTAAAACCCGGACACACAGCAATAACAAAGGCACTGGTCTCCTGCGGCTAATGCGTGGGGCTCACACCCCAGCCTGCAGGAACTCACCCCGAGGTCAGGGTCAGGGCCGGGCGATGGGTGGACCTGGGCTGATGCTCCTGACTCCGGGGAGAGGGAGACTTCCCGAGACCCGGGGAAACTACTATCAACCGAAAAATCAGAGACGCACAGAGGATGATTCAAAAACACGAAAGACAACGCTGGCGATCCCTTCAATCTCTGGGGTAAAAACAAACCCAAACAAAAACCCTGAACTTGTACACGCACAAGCAGAAAAACATTGCTCAAGGGAAAGGCCATTCAGACCCAGGCCGAGGGCTGCAGGCTTGAGGCCCTGAGGCCCCGCCATGTGCGAAGGCGGAGGGACTGTGCGCCAGGCGGATGCTGAGCGAACGGAGCTGGGCTGCGGGCGCGTGGGGGCCGCAC
>NW_005362486.1:720581-741500 GCF_000412655.1 Myotis brandtii
GAGCGGCCTCTTCACCCCGGGGCCCGCCAGGTGGGCGGCTTCTCCAGGGCAGTCACAGGCACCTGGCCCGGCTTTGTCAGGAAGGACGTCGGGATGGTCGTCCGGAAGACGTCCGCCCTCATTAGTATAGACGTTTGCCCTTTTATTAGTATAGAAGATTAAAAATGCCAGTGCCTCACCCTGGACCAATTAAATCAGAATCTCTGTGTCAGAACAAATATTTGAGGGATATTGTAGAAGAAACCAAATGTACCTGATGGCAGGAGAAGGAAGGAAAGGAAAGAGAAGGCAATGGGAAGGGAGGAGAGAGTAGGAGACGGTGGGGAGAGGAAGAATAGAACAGGACCTGAATGGAATAGAACAGAGCAGAGCAGAGCAGAGTGAGGCTTAAAAAAAGGAGAAACTGTTGAGATTATTGCAGTAGTTTTGGAAGGGAATAATAAGGGCATGGCTTAGGGCAAAAAAGGGAGGAGAGAGTAGGAGAGGGGTGGGGAGAGGAAGAGTAGAACAGGACCTGAATGGAACAGAACAGAACAGAGCAGAGCAGGGTGAGGCTTAAAAAAAAGGAGAAACTGTTGAGATTATTGCAGTAGTTTTTGGAAGGGGAATAATAAGGGTATGGCTTAGGGCAAAGGCAGTTGGAAATAATAACGGGAATAGATGCAAAAAATTACTCATTCAATATACTAGTTTAGCCATGAGCAGAAAGGGATAAAGGTAGAAGGAATAAAGTTTGAGGTTTGAGGGAGAGGAAATGTAAAAGTAGTTAAAAGGGTTTTCATGGGAAGTTAACAAGAAATTCATATACTGATTTCTAGGCCATAGTGAGCACTAAAATAAGGATGGAGGAACAGAGAAGAGCAAACTTAAGACAACAGATTAACACAATGCCTAGCACAAGGTCTAGTGCTCAACACATACTTGTTGAAAAAAGAAAGAAAGAAAAGGGGAGCTGCTGAAGATATTTTTTACATGGCCCTCTTTTATTTTATTAATTTTTATTAATTTCAGAGAGGAAGGGAGAGGGGTAGAGAGATAGAAACATCAGTGATGAGAGAGAATCATTGATCGGCTGCCTCCTGCACACCCCACACTGGGGATCGAGCCCGCAACCTGAGCATGTGCCCTTTCCGGGAATCAAACTCTGACCTGGTTCATAGGTTGACGCTCAACCACTGAGCAGCACTGGCCAGGCACCAGGGCCCCCTTTTAATGAGCAGAAGAAAGAAGGCACAGAACTGGGGATAAAGTGGAATAATCAGAGGATACAAATATATTGTTTTAAGTTTCAGAAAGACTGTGGAGGACAGAGTTTTAATATGAGGGAGATTAAAGGGAAAAGGACAATTATATTGACTAGGATAGCAGCTGTACTATGAAAGTAGGCTCAATGTTTATGAATGGCTGAAGAAACAGTAAAGAAACTGGGGGAAGTTAGTATAAACCATGCCTGGCAAAGAATAGACCAAGAACTTAGGTTAGAAAGAAAATATTGCATTTGTTGTTTTGTTTGGAGGTTTATTATAATTATTTTAAAGCATAGCTTAGATATAACAATACCTGTGTCAAAGAGATAGATATTAGTAGATAGAGACAGGAAAAACGAACAGAAGAGGAGAGTTTAATTGCTATACTAAAGTCCAGGAGCAGGTGGGAGGGCATAGAATAATGCGGAGAGGGAGAAGAATGATCATCAGAGAGCAGAAGAGCCAACTCATCCTCTAAGAGAGAAGTAATGAAGGGTGAATGGTTGAAAACACAGGGAAACACCAACGTTAGTAGAAGGGACCCAGGGGATCCAAGGTTAAGCTCAAGGTTAAGCTTCTCACTAAAATCTAAGGGTGAGTTATCAGCTGAGAAAGCTGGTACAGGAACAAGTTTGAGATGTGTGTGGAGCCACAGGAAGAAAATCATGAATAAAGTCACACTCTTTCTGGGCAACAGTAAAGACCAAATTAAGGTACATAGTCTAAGCTTCCAGGTCATCCACACAATAGGGCTTTTAATATATATATGAAGGATCAGAATATGCAAGTTTTCATTAGGAGAGAGAAAAAAAGCTCACAGGCCACAGAAAATCAGGGTTACAACATTCCCAAAGGTTCCTTTTGAAATGGCACAAGAGAAGGCAGAAAAGAGGCGACGGCCAGTGGCTTAAACAGGATCATATTCTAAGTAAAATAGGGAGCCACTGAAGATGTGTAAATAATCTAGCGAGATTATCTAATTTAGGTTTAACAAGTGCAGGGCCAGGGGCTGCTGTAGGAAAATGTTCTGTAGGACTGCAGGAGTGGCCATGAAGATTGCGACAAAGGAAGTGCATCTATATGTAATCGGAAGTGCTGGTAGCTAGATGCAGGGGGTGGCAGAGAAAAGAATCAAGAATGACTTCCGCCGAAGCCGGTTTGGCTCAGTGGATAGAGCGTCGGCCTGCGGACTGAGGGGTCCCGGGTTTGATTCCGGTCAGGGGCATGTACCTGGGTTGCGGGCACATCCCCAGTGGGAGATGTGCAGGAGGCAGCTGATCGGTGTTTCTCTCTCATCGATGTTTCTGACTCTCTCTGTCTCTCTCCCTTCCTCTCTGTAAAAGGTCAGTAAAATATATTTAAAAAAAAAAAAAAAAGAATGACTTCCGGTGTTCGGGCATGTGCAGTGGCTGGGTAGTGGAGGCAATTTCTTTGATGAAGAAGACGTTCAGGGAGGAAGCCATCTAAATAGTAGTGGTGAGGGAATGATTCCAATCGCAATCTCTCTTTTTCAGTTTGAAAGCAGGAACATGATTAGTTAGAGTTCTTTGGTGGAAATGGACTCAGAGTAGCTTAGGCAAAGTATGGGAAAGATCATGGGGACTCACAGAATGAAGAATCCAGAGACTCAGGCTTGGAAACAGGCAGAAACCAAGGCACCAGTGGAGGCAGGAACCAGAATCACTGATTCAAGCCACTTCTGGAATAAAATGAAATGACAACCATTCTTAGTGGGGTTTTGTTGTTGTTTGTTTTTGCATTTAAGTAAAATAGACTATGTTGAGGAAGGAAGAAAATATAAGGACCATCTCCTGACTTCCTGGTACAAAGGGAAGGGTCGCTTTGTCCTAACCACTTTACTCTGTCCTGGTATAAAAATAGAATTATCACTAGCATTTTTATCAGATATATTTAATTTCGTTTTCTGTCTGCCATGAGTGATAATCCAGAGGAATTAGTGAACCTGGGTCCTCTTCACTACACTGGGCTGATTTTGCTAATGACCTGTTAATGAGTTGTTAATCACTTATTCAAATTGGGAGGGTTGGGTGACTGAGCAGGTGCTAAACCTGGAGGAAGAATCAGCTGCAATAAAACCTTCCAATTTCCATTTCCCTGGCAGCAGGCTCTTCCTTGCTCCCTCATCACTTTTTCTGTCTTTTTTTTCCCTCTTCCATATTCTGGAGGGATCTTGAACAAACTTGGCTTGTGAAGTGTCCTGAAGTGCTGTGTCTACTGGCCTTGAACGTTGTACCTCGGTTGCTGATGCAGACAGGAATTATAGTACAGCAGCATTTTGGCTACATCAAGTGGAAAACCCTGAACTGTTGTACTTCGGTTGCTGATGCAGACAGGAATTATAGCAGCATTTTGGCTACATCAAGTGGAAAACCCTGAACTTCCGAAAAGCAATAATTAATTGGTCTGTCATTAAGTCTTCTGGCAATAACACACTAAAATTCTAAAAGACTGGAGAAGTAGATGGAATATGAAAATATTTTCAGAGACCCAGTCTTGTTTGATCAAAACCAGTTACTGTGTGAGATGAGGTCTTTTCCAAATGGTGTGATGGGTGGTAAAGGAACTTGAGAAATTTCTTCAGGTTCACTTACCTTGAAAGTAACAAAACCGGCTTTTAATCTAGGTGTGACTGACTCCAAATGCTAAGTACCAGACCATGTTGCCTTTCCTGGAATCTAGGAAACATTTTTCAAAGAAATGGAATTGATATCATAGACTTCATACATGAAGCATATGGTTTGCTCCTATATTAGTGTTTATTAAACTACAGACAGGAGAAAGCCTCCTTCGGGACTACGTGAGACATTTGGCTAAAATTCCTGAGCTCCATCCCAGATCTACCAGGTCAGAATCTCTCAGAGGAGGTCCCATGAATCTGTATTTTATACACTCTCCAAATGGTATTTATGCACACTAGCAATTGGGATTTTAGTCTCTCGCTGATCGTTTTACCCATTACCATGACCAACACATTTAATAAGATTAATGATCTAGTCTCTCTGCCTAGAGTACATTAAAAGCATAACATTAGATGATGAAATGAGAAAGAAAAGCAAAGACTCCTTGAGGGAAGCACACATGTCAGGAGAGATGATATCTGACAAACTCCTACTGAGAAATAGGAGAGAAACACTAAAATAGAGATATAAGCCCATATTCATTACAGCAAAGTACAATGATGGAAATTAATTAAGCCCATCCTGACTCAAGGGGAAAATCTTTTCAATTATGTTCAGTACCCTTTCTCTGGGAATACCAGGAAAGACATAATAAATATTTGTACATGCTTGTAAAATAATTTTACTAAAAATTATTTTGGCATTTATAGAGATCAATCTTGCCCTTAAGAGTTCTCTGGAATCTATCTATATAAAACCCTAATATGCAAATCAACCGAACAATGACTGGTCCCTATGATGCGCTATGGAGCTGCTGTCAGCCTACAGACCCTGACCAGCAGTGGTGGCAGGGGGCAGGGACGGCGAGTAGGTGGTGCCAGGCCAGCCAAGGTGGGTGTGAGCAGGGGTCCCCAATTGCCCCACCGGTTGCCGCACAGATTGGCCCTGATCCCCAGCCAGGTCTAGGGACCTTACCTGTGCAAGAATTTCGTGCACCGGGCCTCTAGTAAGACTATAAATCAAGATACTTGGGTTCAAATCCCACCCCTGACAACAACAAAATTGGTAAACATGAGCAAGTTTCTTAACCTATTTTCTTACCTTCAGTTTTCTCATAGCTGTAAAATAATCAAAGTCGTGAGGATGAACTGAAGCAATGAATGTGAAAGCCTTATGCATGTAGAAAAGCATAGTATGGATATCGGATGTTATGAGTACCTTTAAAATACCCATACGATATTTTATTCCCTGATGGTTTGTGGATTCACAAACCAGTCTTATATTCTACTTGCAGGCTATCATAGAGATGAAGGACTTATCTATTAAATAAATACAGGGTGGGGCAAAAGTAGGTTTACAGTTGTAAGAACACATATTGTATTCTTGTATTTTTAAATTAATTATTGTATTATTTTCCATAGGAACAACTGCAAACCTCCTTTTGCCCCACCCTGTGTAACTTGGAGTCCAATGAAATAAATCAGCAGATGATTCATGTTCCTGGCTCTCTGTTCCTAGTTAAAATGACTGACCTTAGGAAAAATTTCCTTCACTTATTACAAGCTTCCTTATCTTCACAGAGGATTTAAATTCCCTATAGGATGCACATAAAAAAAGCAGGTCATAAGAGTACTGGAGGGTGCCTTGAAAAATGGACATTCCTATTTTCTAGATGTAAAATGGTATTATTATAAGGAGTGAAAAATTATTTTCATTAAAGTGGTTGATCACCAGAGCTGGTGGGTAACCCAGAGAACTTGTATGATTGCTTCTTTCATAACTGAAGATAGAAATTCTAAAGCAGCAAGTTCTTGGAAGACTTTCAGAGCTGTGTGAATTTGGGGGAACTATAACAATGAGTATTTGTTGTTAATGTTTGTTTGCTTTTCTCCCATGTTTTGTGGTGTATGTGTGTGTAAGGGTGCATGGGTGTGTATTTTTCCTGATTCAATATTTATTCAAACTGATGGCATGAGAGGAATCTAGCTAACACAGAATTTTTAGAAAATGAGCAATACTTTTAAAGCAATTTATTTTTGCTGAGCCCTAAGTTTTCTTACTTTTTAGAGAAAAAGTGATGCCTGAGGCCTACTGACCAGCCAATTTTGTTTAAAAACACACACACACACAGAAAAATTTAAAACCAAGGGGGAAATAGGTAAACCTATCACTTCAATAAAATATACTAGTTTGTTCTTTTTCTTAACTATTGATAAATAAAATTTAAGAAAACAAAAGATCCATCTTTAATACATACATGGGATTACAAATGTTTGTCTGATACATATATTTGCCAGATTTATTTATCTCATGCTTTTAAGATAGCAACCAGTTGTGTTTTATTTTTCCCCTAAAACCAGAATGAAATTTTACTTTATTCTGTAGACATAGAATTTAATAATTCTTAATATAAAATCATCTTGGTAGCTTCTTTCAGAGTGTGAATATTTCATCACAGCCCAGTCATTAAAATGTGCTTTAATATTTTTTAGGGTCCTTGATTTCTGTTGGATAAGTAAGACCTAGAATTCTAAACGGTTAACCCAAACTCCCAAACAAATGATATTTTAAAACAGGGAAGGGGGCTTGGTTAAGGGACATTTTCCTCTGTGTTGGAAAATTCTGCCAACTCCTACTTCTCAAAGATAAATGCATTCATTACAGTAATTGGAGAAAGGGATGTAGCGAAATAAATGAAAGTTGTTAGAGAAAGAGAGATGAATTGCAATGGAGACAACCATTTGTTTTGCCACAGCCAAATTTATTTCCAGAAAAAGCCCTTATCAATTTCCAGAGAGTGGTCTGTTGGGTCATGGTGGATACAGTGTTAAACTTCCTGTCTCTCTCCGAGCCAGTGCTGTGATACCAATCAAAATAAAGGAGCAGGCGAGGTTTAATCAATCCTGTCACTGACCAGTTATTAACATTTTCCAACAAGAGCATTAGGGGGAAAAGTCCAAGAGGTCGATTTATATTTCAGGAGTGAAGCCAAAAGAGAGAAAACTTACTTGAAAGCAATGTTCTTGTGGCAAGAGCAGGTGTGTGAAGGCCACTTTAATTTAGCCAGCCTTTGTTAAGCGACTTCAGTGTAACCGATTTCATTGCCCAGGGAGCTCCCGTCCAGTAGAGATCATTGTTAAGGAAAATAAATAAATTCAAAAAACATTTGTCAAAGCAATTTGATCAGAGATATATACAAGATACAAAGGAAAAACGAATTAACCCTTCCCAGGAAACTGAAAGCCCGGAAGGGTTTGATTGAGAAGCACGTCTGTGGGAGATAAAAATAGACGCAGGAAGTGGCAGGGAAGCTCCAGGCAGAGAATAAAAATGTGGACAAAGGCGTGGAGGAGTAAAATACATGGAAAATTCTCTGGAAAATGTGGCCCCATACTGATGGAGAAGAACATTCCTGGGGGAAGAAAAGAGGAGATTTAGAAGACAAGCGGGACCCTGTAAAACAGAACCCAGTATTAGGAAACCTCTGTTTGGCATTTTGAAGAGCTGTTATGTGATGAAACTGCTTTCTATAAAGATTGTTCAAGCACCTTTGTGGAGAATGAATCCCAAGGGATCAAGAGTGGAGGCATGGGAATTGATTAGGAAAATATTATAAGATCTAAAAGGGAGAGCTACGATAGTCTAAATTAAGGGAGAGGAGGTGAAATCAATGATAAAAATAATAATACAGGTTGGAGACACTTTTTTTTTTTAGAATTTCTAGGTCTTGGTATTATTTTGATATAGGATAAGTGATTGATTGGATGTAGGCCTGAGACCCACCTATTATAAAGTGAACACTGAGGTCACATCTACCATGCTGTATGCGCTTATGTCTGTTCTCCACTGTACTCTCAGCATATAATTCTGTGTAGTCCCCTACTCCTTACTCAGTTTTGCTGTATATGTGTGTGTGATTTATGGTATATACACATATATACACACTTTATGTATATAAATGTATATGTATATGTGTATATATATGTATATATATATATAAATGTATTCACACTTTAAGAGCTAATAGCTATTAAATGAAAATGAAATGTATTTTCATCAACACTATCTTTATAATTATTCCAAGTGTGTATACATTTTTTTTGGGACACAGACACACTTTATTTTGGGTTTATTTCATTTTGGATTTACTTCATTTTGTCATTACTTATGCACATATTTTATATTTACTTCAAGTTGTAGATAATTGTTTTCTCACATCTATTTTAACTCTAGATAAAGAAACTTCTTGGTTCCCTGTGGCTTCCTATTTCTCCTTCTGCTAAAATTAAACTGTCTCCTTTGAGGTTTCTGCCCTTAGACTATATCCTTCTCTACACACTATTGACTATTGACCTTCAATGTATTCTTCTTCAGTCATTAAATAGTCTGTCCCATGAATTTCAGTCATTAAATATTCCATCCAACTCTGCATTTTATAGCCAACCTAAACCCTGTAAAAAAAATCTAGAATCAACTCCCATTATCTCAAATTCCACAAGGATGATTTATTGAACACGTCGATTCACTTCCTTAGCCTCTTCATCTCTAAATGACCTCTCTAATCCATTCATTTTATTCTTTGAACTTGGTTATATGGTAGACTGCTCCACATTCCAAAACCCCTAAGTCAATCACCCGCTTCTCTAACCAAAACTTTTTTTTTCTTCCATCTTGCTTATCAAATTATTCCTACTTTAACCTTATATCTATATCTCCACTCTACTCTTCCATTCTTATATTTGGAATCTAGAATCATCATTGAAATAAAAATGTCTATAAAAGCTAACCTCATTTTCCCCTCAATGTTTTGCTTCATCCCTCTTTCAAACTCCCAATACTGAATGAACCCAAGCAAATGGGTCCTCCGTGCCTGCACCCGGATTTCTGAGCACATATAGAGGGGAAAAAACAAAAACCCCAATACTCAAGGAGACAGCTTGGTTCCATTACAACTCCCTGGTCTTCAAACTAAGATGAGTTTGCTACATTGACTGGCAAGTCTATCGTTTCTCTACTCAGCATCTTCTCCCACTTCTCAAATATCTTCTACCACTATTTTGAAGAGAAAATATAAGTTAACAGACAGAAATTGTTTTATATTCCCCTCCCCAGACAAAAAGTATCTTCCATCATCTGCACCCTTCCTCTCTTTTTCTCCCGTTATAGTAAATGACTTATTGGGGTTTTTCAAAATGTGCTTTCTATCCCATTCACTTTGACCTCCTGAAAAATTGAACACTATTTTTAACCCTACTTTCTATAACATTTCACAGCTCTTCCTCAACTAGAATCTTCCAACAACTTGTAATTGGCCTGAATTTTATATAAGTAGCTAAAAACAAAACTGTGTACAACAATATCCTCCTTTGACCTCCAATAATTACCTTCACCTAAATTGCTATCTTTATCCTCCTCTTGACAAGCCAAAGAGATGCCTGTATTTCTTGTATCATTTTTCTATATCTCATTTCATCTCTCATTTAATCCTCAAGCCATTTCCATTTGACTCTAATCCTTACACCCAACTTTTCATCCAAACTGCTTTTACCAAGAAAACCAATGTCCTTCAAGTTTCTAAGCCAGTGAATTATTGTCAGTCTTCATCTTAATTACAGGCAGTTTAATATCTGAAACACCCTCTTCTTGAGATCCTGTGAAGTCTGTGTTGGATTTTCACTGTGGCTTCTTGATGTCCCGCCATTGCACACCCAGCCTCCTCTCCAGGGACAGTAAATATTGGCTGTTCCCAAGACTCAGGCATAGTCCTACTCCTCCTTTCAAGCTGTTTTATATCTGTAGACAAGGGATCAATAAACGTTTTCAAAAAAAGGCCAAAGAGTAAATATGTTAGGCTTTGTGGAACATGTATTCCCTGTGGTTGTTACTGAATTCTGTCATTTCAAAGTGAAAACAGCTGTAGACAATATGTAAGTTAATAGGTATGACCGTGTTTCAATAAAACTGTATTTACAAAATTAGCCAGCAAGCTGGACTTGTCCCATTAAATTTGCCCGTGTCTGGTTTAAATCATCTCTTCCATATTTATAACTTTAATTGCTACTTACAGATGAATCAAAAACTTTTTCCCACCTCTGACCACCCCTAAGTTCCAAACTGACATTAGACATTTGCACTGGAACAATGAAAAGGAAACGCAGACTTAACGCATGTTCTTATGATTAAAACTAAAGTCCTAACAATGGCCCACAAGGCCCTGTATGATATGCACATCCATCCATTAATTTCAGACACAACCTGTCTTATTCTACCCTCATTCATTACACTCCAGTCTCACTGCCTCCTTGCTGTGCTTTGGATACTAGCATGGCAAGCAGGCTTCTGCCCAAGGGCCTTTTCACCTCTGCTGAATACTCTCCATTACCAGATATCTACATGACCAGCTAATCCACCTCGTTCAAGTCTTTGCTCAAAAGTTAGCTTCCCAATGTTAACTACAGCAACTACCCCATTTAAAATGGCATTCTCCCACCTTGACAGCCTCAACCCCCCTTACTCTGCTCTATTTCTATTTCCATAACATTCACTTTCCAACATGTGGTATCATTTACTTATTTATTGTATTACTAGAGGCCTGGTGCATGAAATTTGTACATGGGTAGGTCCTTAGGCCTGGTTGGTGACCAGTTCTGATCTCTGGGGCAACTGGTGTGGCGATCAGGGGGCCCCCACTGGCACCCGCCTTGGCTGGCCTGGGGCCTGCGGGTTGGGGGCAGCTCCTGCGTTGCGTGTCTGCCCCATGGTGGTCAGTGCATGTCATAGTGACCGGTCATTCTCAGCTCATTTCGCAGTTCAGTTGATTTGCATATTAAGCTTTTATTATATAGGATTTTTGTCTGCTCCTCTCACAAGAATATAAGCTCCAAGAGGGCAGAAATGGTTTTTCTATTCTGTTCTCTCATATATCCCAAGAGCCTTGACAAGTGCTTGGCATCTAGTCTAATTCAATAAATCTAAGAATAATAACTGAATGAAAACATCTAAAGCAAAACTCATACTACATAAAATTAACCTTTGAGTAAAGACCAAAATCCTAGCTTCTACATACCATTCAGCCTCACTCAGTACTACATCTACTCTTGCTGAACTTGACCTTTCTGTTCCTGGACTGCATCATGATCCCTCACTACCCAGAGCCTTTGCACATTCTGTTCCCTCTGATTGCAATGCCATTCACTCTGCATAGCTAACTCCTACACCTCTTTTAGCCCCAACACAATCAACATTTTCTTAATGAAAAGGTCCATAACTTTCTTAAGTCAATTACCAATATTAACTGTTTTCACAGAGCACATTTATTTTTGTGATTTTTATATTATTTTGTGTCTCCTCCACACATGCACACCCACCCCAATCATTTTGAGCAATTAGCACAGTGATTAGCACATAGCAGGCACTCAGAGTGTAAGGAAAAAGGGAGAAAAAAAAAAACCTCAGGTTTTACTTTTGAATGAGATATACACTGAGTGGCCTGATGAGTATTATGACCACCCCATCAGTACTTCTTTGCGCCACCTTTTGCCTTCAATACTGCGGCAATTCTTCTTGGCATTGACTCAAGAAGAATCGCCACAGTATTGAAGGCAAAAGGTGGCCCAACGAAGTACTGATGGGGTGGTCATAATAATCTGGCCACTCAGTGTATGGTGTTATCTCTAACTGAATTAAGAAAAATAGACAAGATTTGGGTTTTAATTTGTTGATCTAGACATGCTTATATATTGGATTATTTGTTACTTGGCTATATAGTACTAGACTTTGTGGAGCTCAAGGCAAGAACAAAGATTGTATGATTATCATTGGCATTGGATTGGATGAGATTCCCTAACAAGGGTGGGCTGGATGAGAAAAAAGTCAGGGAATAGGACCCTTATTTAGGACTGGCAGATACAGATGCCTCAGCCAATAGGACTGAGAAGTGGTTAGAGGAAGAGGAGAAATAGCAGAGATATTGGCAAGGAGACAGTGAAAGGAAATTATATTAGATTGAAAGATATGTCACTATTGTCAAATGCTAGAAATAGATGATTTTTAATAAAGCCTGAAAAGTATAAGAGATATTTCAGTAAAATGATAAGAGTAGAAACTAGATTGCAGTAGGCTAAGAGGTGAATAAAGGTAGAGGAAGTGCGAAGAAACTATGTACATAGCATTTTAAGGGGCTTGAAAGAAAAGAGAGGGAAAGGTGAGGTAAAATGTGAATATGCATGAATTTGCTTATTTTATTCTATTATGCTTCTCATGAATATTTGTAATTTTAAAGGATGGTAAGATGAATAGTGACCAGTTATTGAAAATGTCACCATGGGTCATGTACTAAGCTAAACATGGTGTCCTTATTCCTTTTTTTAAAAATTTAAATTATTTATTGTTTAAAGTATTACATATGTCTCCTTTTCCCCCCATTGACCTCTCCCCGGCCACTCCCACCCTCAATGTCCTTACTCTTGTGAGGTAGGTATTGTTTTCCTACCTTTTCAGTTGAAGACAATAAGGGATTGAAAGTTTAGGTAATTGTCTCTCAAATCATATAACCAGTGAATGGTGCCCCAGGCACTCAGTGCACATCTAGACAACACCAATAGATCCTTTTTTAAAAAAATACATTTTATTGATTTTTTTACAGAGAGGAAGGGAGAGGGATAGAGAGTTTAGAAACATCAATGAGAAAGAAACACCGATCAGCTGCCTCCTGCACACCCCCCAATGGGGATGTGCCCGCAACCAAGGTACATGCCCTTGACCGGAATCGAACCTGGGACCTTTGAGTCCGCAGGCCGACGCTCTATCCACTGAGCCAAACAGTTTAGGGCACCAACAGATCCTTTTAACCCTTAAAATAGGTTCTCCCAAACATCAGTTATCTCCATGTGTCCTTCATTATTATTATTATCTTTTGCCTTAAATCCTTAACCATGGAATATCTTTATCACTATCTAGTATATTTCTTTGAATCACACATTTTTTTTTACTGTTGATTAAGTACATGTTCAGGGGTTCATTTTTCACAAAGAAAAATTCTCACCACTTGCACTTTATTAAATACTCAATATTTAATAAATTTCAAACAAGTTTTTATTTAGACATGGGTGGACACGTAATATTAATACTATTTTATTAAGCAATTTAAGCCACATTTAAAATTCAGCATACCTGATCTTCTTAAATGCTTCAAATACTTTAAATAGCAAGTAAACTGTACATAAATGTGGTTGTTATCTATATTTTCTGGAAAAAAATTACTGTGTTCACTCTAAACCTATTCTAAATTACAGGTACTTTGGATTTAGTTCATCATTATTTATGCACTTGTGTTTATACTTACCTATAGTTATACTCAGATGATATCTTCCTATGGTTGTTTTTAAACTTATTCAGATATTTCCCCAACTTTATAGTAATTTTACCAGAAAAAAAAGGATAAATGGTACCATCTCAGATTAGTCAAGGTTATAGGATCTGGGTTATAAATTAATGGATTCTTGGTCAGGGTGCAATATTTTAACAGAGGAATCAGTTCTTCGTCTCCCCCAGTTGGTAGTGGGGGTGGATTTCTTGTGACATCCTGAGAAAAAACATTTTCTGAGACTCGCAGGGGAGGATGCGATATCATAGAAAGCTTTATTTCTGTGGACTCAAACCCCTGAGTTTCCAAAGTCCCATTTCCCTGTGTCCAGTTATAGAGAAAGTGTAGCTGGGCTTCAGTAGAACTAAATTCAGAGCCAGGGTCCGGAATTTCTTGCCCATGTCTGCACAGTCCAATCCAGCATCAAGCTAGTATAGTTTCTCTTCCCCACTGCAATATATCACTCCATTGCATGTGGGGCCTGTAGGACCACGTGGCTATGGAGGAAACATGGGCAAATGCAAGACAGCCAAGAGTGAGCCAAGAGTACAAGAGCACAGGAGAGAGCTCCATTGTTTGGGGGATTATGTATCCCCCAGTTTCACAGGCTTGCAGTGGCCATGCCCATTCTGGCCAACCATCTCTGCCCCAGGTTTGACTGATAGGCAAGTACCGTCCCGATGTCACCCTAACTTCACTGCGCATGCGTCTATCTCCCCTTTGTTGGATCCCTTCCTCCGGTGATCTGCAGGGAATGGGCTGGTGTTCCCTGGAGCGTGTGAATTTGCAGCTTCCTGGTGAAGCTGCCTGAGTGACATGCTTATGGTGTCTGCCCTCCTTTTGCTCCTTTCCTATTACTCATAACTAGCTAATTACAATGGTATCAATGTGAAGCTGCTTTGTTCAAATGTGACTCAAGATTGAGCTTCCTTCCCATGTCTTATCTTCACTACTTATAATGGTAACTAGAGGCCCAGTGCACGAATTCGTGCACCAGTGGGGTCCCTCGCAACGATGAATGATTGGAGCCAGGGAGGAACCGTGGGAGGGGTCCAGGGCATGTCTGGCCCATCTAGCACAATCCTGATCAGGGTGATCAGGGCCGGCCAGCCGGGAAGGGACCACAGGAGGGACCATGGGAGGTTAGCCGGCAGGGGAGGGACCACGGAGGACTCCAGGGCATGTCTGGTCCATCTCGGCCGGACCCCAGCAGCAAGCTAACCTACAGTCAGAGTGCCTGCCCCCTGGTGGTCAGTGCATGTCATAGCTACTGGTCAAATGGTTGAATGGTGGAATGATTGCTTAGGCTTTTATATATATAGATGCTTTGGGGCCCATGTCTTTCATTTATCTTTAAGTATTTTGCCAGTTGGGACCTTTTTATATAATAATATTCACTTGGAATCTTGTTTTCTTAATATTGTCAGGCTGTCTTGCTATTGTATTATATTTATTTGACATTATTATGCATCATAACACATTTACTAACTTTGTTATCATTATTACAAATGAATGTAGGCTTTACAAGTATCTTATTCTAATTAGAAATGTCAGTTGGGTGTCACTGTGTCCTTGGACATGTAAAATCCATTGTACAATTAGACTCTTTTTAGGAGCATAGGTTATTTGACATGTAATATCTTGAAACAAACTTGGTAGTAAGTGATAATTTATGGTTACTGACCAATAGGCCCTTTTCAAACTGATAAGCCACTAGGATATGTATGATCAGTTTTACAGATGAGTTTTTAATGAATCATTGGATCAGCTCCCGATTTGTCTAAAACTACCCAACTTACTCCAAGTAGGCTATATTTACCAAATTCTATTTACACAGATATAAGGAAGCAAATATCTCTGCGTTACAAGTATGTACTTAAAAGAAGAGATAAAAGACGCACATGTAAAAATGTTTGTCCACTAATTAAACCAGTAACATTAAAATATTTCTAATTGTATCATTCTTTTGTATGAAAACTTTCTAACTTTTAAAAAACTTTTGTAATTAATCATAACTATTATCTCCTTTAATATTCAAGTGATGACTTTCCCAGTAGACCCCCTTTGTTTTTAATTCCTGCCCTTGACAGTCTTAAAAATGTCCTTGCTTTCTGTCAATAATAGTCTTCTCTGGAACTACACTGAGTTTGTTTCTTGGGAGTCCTGGTTCTTTTCCAGGGGGGGAATATTAGCAACCAAGCTCTGGGTGCTAGAAGTGAGTATGAGTGGTGGTGATAGGTAAAAGTGCTGTGGCTACTACTTGTCCCTGTTTAGAGTCAGAGCTGAAAAGATATTTCCTGTTAGAACTGCTCATTTATTTTTATTTCTTTATTTTTTTATTTCCCCAATTTAACAAGGTATATTGATGTTCTCTACCTGGTAAGGGCCGTGATTTTTATTATTACTAAGCCTTTTTTTTTTAAAAAAAAATAGAAACTTGTCGTTTAAATTAATTTACCTTTAAAAAGGAAAATTTATATCAGTACTGTAAATCACCAGGGGTATCATTTACCACATGTAAAAAGAAATCCTAGAAATAATAGCGTCCAACAGTGCACCCTGCAACACACACACAACACACACTCAATCAAAAGCACATTGTCAAACAATAGTGGTTTGAGGAGCTTTGAGGGGGTACTCCCCCATGGAACAACCATAATTTCTTTAAACTATTTTCAAATAACACTTAAAGCCTCTGGAAATTATCATAATGTCAGGCAACAAATATGGAAACATTTATTTAAGCAAATCTACTGCATTGGGTGAGAACAGTGACAGTTAGTGGCACCTGAGCTATACCTTGTTCAGTCTGCTGCGCAGCCCAGCTGAGGACGATGGAAGGCCCTCTCTATGTGAAAGTGGCCAAGAAGATGGAGCTCACTCGCCTACCATTCCAGTCCAGGGCAGCACTTCCTTCCCGGGAGGGACAGGCCACAGGCAGTGCTCATTGACCACAGCCTCACATCCCAGAGGCTAACTTCCGGGTAAATATAGGTGAGAGGTTAGTAACTCCCTCTCAGCCCAGCCCCACTGATGGCCTCGAGGCCTGGCCAGCTGAAAATAATGAGGCCCTGATCGGCCGCACTCTAGCTTGCTCCTAAGGAGGAGGATCCATGCAGGATATTTGGCTCTGTTGACTAATGAGTTTGCCGACCACTGGTCTAAGGGAAGGGGAGTGCAGGTTGGGTGGAAGTGGGCAAAGGGAGGGAAGGTAGGGACATATGTAATAGTGTGAACAATAAAAAAAAGTATATTATCAATAAAGTGAAGACAATCCACAGAATGAGAGAAAATATTTGTGAATCATATATCTAATAAGGGCACAGTATCTAGAATAAATGAAGAACTTTCACAATCCAATAATAAAAAGGCAACTCAATTGAAAAAGGGCAAAAGACATGAATAGATATTCTACAAAGATATGCAAATAGCCAATAAACACATGAAAAGATGATCAACATCATTTGCCACCTTGGAAATGTAAATTAAAACCATCATGAAATACCACTTTGCTACTTATTTTATAATCAAAAGTATAATCAAAAGCTCTGTTAGGGTGTGGAAAATTGAACCCCAGTACACTGCTAGTGGCAATGTGAAATGGGGCAGCCACTGTGGAAACCAGTCCGGGAGTTCCTCAAAAAATTAAATATGTAATTGTTATAGGACCCAGTAGTTCTACTTCTAGGTGTTCACCCAGGGCAGATAAAAACATATGTCCCCATAAAATGTACATAAGAATATTTACAGAAGAATTGTTCATTAAATCCAAATACTGAAAACAACCAAAATAACCAACTAATGAATGAATAAACCAAATGCTGTATATCAATTCAGTATAATATTTAAAATTAAAAGAAATCAAAAGAAATGAGATATGGCATTTGCTTCAACATGAATAAACATTGAAAACTACATGCTAAGTAAAAGAAGTTAGTCACAGTGAACCATACTAGATGGAGAGAGAAAGAGAGAGAGAGAGAGAGAGAGAGAGAGAGAGTCATGTTATGGTGGAATATTCCATAGAAAACCTACATATATTTCAGAGCAATCATGAAATCAGATAGGGCTTGATAAATTAAGCAAAGGGCTTTTTAATACCAAGTTAAAGTGTTCAAACTTAATTCTATGTCCACCATAAAACTATGGATGGAATTTTGGTAAAAGACGTGATATGGTGAGATTTGCATCCCTTCTGACTTGTGGTGGATGGATTCTGAGAAGCAGAGTGGGGAGTATGAGAGTGACAACAGTGCGATCAGTTAGGACATCAATGAAATTGCATAGGCAACAAATAGTGACAGTGTGATGTAGACCAAGGATGAAGAAGGCGAAGAACACTAGAGGAGAGGGCGGACTCAAGAACTATTAAGGAGGTTAACCGTAGGTTTTATAATAAGTCTGGTTGGTTTGTGAGATTGCTTTCAAGAGGAATCAAGGATCAGGATCAGATCCAGTAGTATTTGACCCCAAAAATGCGCTAAAGAATACAAGAGGAGCCCGGCTGGTTTGGCTCAGCGGTTGAACTATGAACCAGGAGTTCAAAGTTCGATTCCTGGCCAGGGCACATGCCCAGGTTGCAGGCTCGATTACCCACTAGGAGTCATATATTTAAATATATAAGAGGAAGGCCGAGTTTAGAAAAAGCTGCAAAAATGTTGCTGTTGAAGAGCAGGTATGTGTCTTTTTCATGTAGTAACGCCAACGTATAGCACAGCACCAATCAAATAGCTGCCTGGACAGATTGCAATAATGCTAGATTCCCAAGTGGAGTGTCCAGAGGCTGAAGTGCCTGCTGAGCCAATTTCCCAAAAGCCAATAAAGAAATAGCCAGCGTTTGAGGCAAAGCAGGCAGCAGTAGCCAAGCAGTCTACTGATTTCTAAGCCTGCCTGGCACTCTCTAACGTGGAGAGCCTGCCAAAGTTCCTGGTGACAGAATTGTAGAGAAGAGGATGCCATTGGAGTGGAAAAACAGGGCTGCTTTGCAGAATTTTGATTTAGAGCCTCATCTGTAAATGCCAGTTGTTTCACTAACTTCATTTCGCTAAAGCAAGAACAGCTTTTGCAGTAATAACATATTTCAGTGTGAATGTCTTTTTAATAATCCTTAATTTGAGTCCTAATTCCCTTGATAGCCACTTTGAAGAGACAACTGCATTCCAAAAGTAACACTGCATTAGCACATTTGAGAAAAGACTAACCATATGCGTGCGCCTGCACATACACACAACATGCCACATATATTTTAACACATTATCATATTTCTTAAAGGCCATCAAAGGAAGACCTGAAAGCTTTAAAAAGCAATCCAACCGAATTTATAGGCATCAGCAATTAACATCCCATACCTTATCACCAGTCAGTACCTGAGCAGAATGGAGATGAAAGGCAAAGATTCTGTGATAAAAAGAGCAATAATAGAGAAAGACAAAAGAAATGAATAGAGAAAAAAAGCACAGCTCATGATGTAACCACAGAGGCCAAGGCAGGCTGGCCGTGATGGGATGGCTGAATCTATTTTCTCCTGGGAGCCCATATACCGGAGCAACACTTTTTTTTAATCCAGTGGAGAGAGCCAACAAGCTAAGTCGGGATCAATGAGTTGACATTGATGGGTCCAGAGTAACAAAGCTGCCAAGAAAACATAAATGCCAACAAAGAAATATGTGTGTGCCCTCACCTTTCCCCTCCTGAGCCCTCGGTAGAACAAATTTATTTTTGTGTTATAGAAAATTGCTCACAGTAGCACCCCCGCACTCCTCATCCATTCCCAACTGTCTCCCGTTCTTCTCACCTGCAGTAATTCTTAACTCTTTCTCCGAGAACAGCTTCATGAGGCCGGCCTTGAGATTTTGGCCAGCAGGCTCAGAGAGGCTTCGTCACCATGAAAGAAATGTCCAAAATGTCTCGTTTACACAGCACGTATTACCTAGCCTGTCAGGTAAGAAGAATTAATTAATAAAGCGTAAATAGAATGTCACTATTCATCATTTCTCTATCTCTTACCTTCCAGGCCAGGTCAAGTCTCATGTTATTAAGGCTTTTTGTTGGCTTATCATCCTGCCTTCCTCCTTTATTGCACTTATCAAAATGGTCTTGAATAATTAATTTTGTAATCCGTTTTCCTGACTGTAAGCTCCTCCTTCTCTAATCTCATGAACACTCATTAAATAAATGTTTAGAAGTGGGAGGAGAAAGATTAGAGTGGGAGAAGGGGGGAGGAAAAAGGAAGTAAAGGGAAACAGGAAAGAAAATAAGAAATAGCAACTCTTGGGTACTTATGAGTTGACTCTATAGCTAGACATTTATCTGGTGTTTTGGTTCTAGGTAGGCATTTGGCCACGTGACCCCATCAGAGTTTTACCCATACATAAGATACAGCCCCATCTATGTCTGCTATGACCTAGCATTTCTGTTTCTATTAGAGTGGACAGCAAAGTTAAGATCTATGGAATTTCAGTCTCAAGCCCAAGAATGCAAACATTTGAACAGAAAGAAAAAAGCAAAAAAAAAAAAAAAAAAAGCAGAGGGATCTGAAAGAAAAAAAATAGTAAGCATGATGCATGACTTTATTTGAGGACAGTTCTCTACCCTTCGTGTTGGGTAGTCTGTCATTTATGCACCATTGGTAAGAAGTCTCAAACACCATAAAACATCACCTACCAATAGCAAAATAATCAAAATAATTGTTTCTTATTTCCAAGTTCAACACACACACACAGGTACACACAACTTATGGTGCCTCCCAAAAATACTTCCTTGCAAATTTTCTGTGACATGAGTTCTACAGTATTCTGCAATCAAAGTTTCCACGACGACAAAGATGTTCTTTCTGCTATCTTCTCTATAGCAGCCACTAGCCCAGGGATGGGCAAACTTTTTGACTCGAGGGCCACAATGGGTTCTTAAACTGGACCGGAGGGCCGGAACAAAAGCATGGATGGAGTGTTTGTGTGAACTAATATAAATTCAAAGTAAACATCATTACATAAAAGGGTACAGTCTTTTTTTTTTTTAGTTTTATTCATTTCAAACGGGCCGGATCCGGCCCACGGGCCGTAGTTTGCCCACGGCTGCACTAGCCACATGTGGCTACCAAGTACTTAAGAAATGTGGCTGATATAACTAAAAAATTAAAATGTTAATCTGACTTAATTTTACACTTAAATTGTAGTAGCCATATATGGTTAGTGGTTACTGTGTTGGACAACTCATGATAAAACAAAAACAAATTGGCTGATGAGAAAGGTTGACCTCAACCGCACACCCTTTGACTTTCTGATTCTAAAAACAGTATGAGTAGGCACTTGGAGCAATATCTGGCCAGGCTGCAACTGATAAGCCAATAACAGCAGATATGCTAAACGACATAGACAGATCTTAATTCTGTCTTCCCACAACCTGGATTGAAACATCCATCTCTGGAGTCACCTCCTTGGTTTACACAATAAAGAATGGGGTCATTTTTTTATCTGAATGCACATTAGAATGGGAAATTCTACATTCTGGAATCCATAAGCCTTTTGCAGAAGGAAACATGGAACTATATACCCTGGTGGTGACAGTCCTGGCCGGAAAGATCAGTGGAAATTTGAAAGGTTCAAATTGACAGAAGGAGGATGGTTAATTCACATTCTGAATCTTGCAAAACTAAGAGTTGGGAGTGAGT
>NW_005362486.1:741516-761382 GCF_000412655.1 Myotis brandtii
GGGGTGGGGGAGGGTTTGATTCTCAGGAGGGCTCTGCAAAGACGATCCTAGTGAAACTCAGGCTGCATGTCACCACTAGCACTGCAGGCTTTCAACTATTGCTTTGGATCAGGGGTGGGCAAACTTTTTGACTCGAGGGCCACAATGGGTTCTTAAACTGGACTGGAGGGCCAGAACAAAAGCATGGATGGAGTGTTTGTGTGAACTAATATAAATTCAAAGTAAACATCATTACATAAAAGGGTACGGTCTTTTTTTTTTTTTTTTAGTTTTATTCATTTCAAACGGGCCGGATCCGGCCCGTGGGCCGTAGTTTGCCCGCGGCTGCTTTGGATCGTGCAGCGTAGGAATAAGTGTCCACCAGATACTGCTCCTGAAAGTACAAATAAACTTTATGAAGTATTCGATTGTAGGTATGGATGTTTTCTCCCTTTATGTCTCTTTCCACCCTCCCATCATTTTTACTCAATCAATAATCACTTATTGGTGATCTACAGTACTCCAGGCTCTGTAAGGAGCACTAGGGATACATCACTAGATCTTAACCTTAAAAAAAAAAAATCTATGTTACATTGAGGCAACAATCACATAAACAGTATTAAGTTGCCTTATGCAACTCATTGAAGTTCTAATTTCAAAATCTTGAGCTTCTGCTAACTGAAAGCTGGAATGAACATAGGCTATTGGTACATAATTCTGGGCCCAGATACCACTACCATCAAGTGCACTGTCCTTCACACACGCACACCCACACACACGCACAATAGCCTTTTCATACTCCATTGAAAAAAGCCCAGAAAATGACACCATGGGCTCGTCTTTTTTCTTCTGCTTTTGTTTTATTTTTACATAAAATATCCACAAAGTGATTTTCCCCCTGTTTTGTTTGTTTTTTTCCAGACTTTCCAAGGTAACACTATTCAAAATAGCTAGACGTCTTTATTAACACATTTTGGGTTTGTATTGGTCCGTGGGATGAGACGTAAACCA
The DNA here is from genome assembly GCF_000412655.1 of Myotis brandtii. Lineage (NCBI taxonomy): Eukaryota > Metazoa > Chordata > Mammalia > Chiroptera > Vespertilionidae > Myotis > Myotis brandtii. The sequence goes on from NW_005362486.1 coordinate 742,507, forward strand.
GGCAGAGATTCTGAGGCCAAAATCCAGGCTGGCAAGCTCTGCAGCCACATATATTTGACAAAGGCTCTAGCTCGGGCACTGGTATTGGATTGTTGATCCTAATTTGGAGAAGGGGGTTGTGGTCCCGACACGTTTCTCGTCCAGAGGGACCCGTTGATTTTCTAATTGAGTTGAGTTTAAAATGTGGAACAGATTGGCGTTGCTGGCAGAGTCAGAGCACAGGTGTGTTTATTTCTTCATAAAACAATGGTGTTCCTACATGAAGCCCAAGACCCCAGATGGGTTCCCTGCTTCCCTCCACAGAGCCTCACCACCTGAGTCACAAATGATGAAAACCACCTACCTCTTCCTTACTCTGCCTACCTCTCTCTTAGACTCCCTTAATGACCCAGAGCTATTGCCCAGTTATTTCTCAAGGACATCTATCTTTTTTATGGTACTTCTTTGTCTACCAATGGAATATGAAAGTTTGTCTTCTTTTTAATAATCTGATGATTCATATGAATGAATAGCTCCTTTCAGTAGGGACAGGTCAGTTTACTAGAGTTTCAGTTTAGTGAAAGTACTGTCTTTGGTTGGGCTGACCTTGGTCCTGACCACCACATTATCTTTTGATGATACAGCCCCTCCAATAAAGCCTTCTAGTCCTCACCGAAAGCATTCTACTTTCTTAAATGTTTCCATACTGAATTAAACAATCAGAGGGCAATGTTGCCTGCTGTTTACGACTCAGGGCATTCCTAACACAATCCTTGCGATTTACCTTAGCTCATGGAGAACGATATGTCAAGAGGCTCTTGTTTCAAAGAACACACTGCAAACAAAGTCAGATATAAATAATTTTAAAACATGGTGATGCATATAATACGTTGAGTATGATGACAAAGCTGGAAGAAGACCTGAGGAAGGAGAGCCATTTAGTTTGGAAGACCGAGGGAGCTTCAGAGAGGGAAGTCCTCCTTTGCAGGGTTTGATAGGAGCCAATCTATAATAATAAAAGGGTAATATGCTAATTAGACCAGACGTCATTCTGGGCGTCCTTCCGGAAGAAGCTGGGCTGGAGCAAAGCTCAGGTCCCGGTGCCAGAGGGAAGCCGGTGCTGGCAGCCGGGGGAAGGAAGGCCTACTCTTACACGAATTTCATGCATCGGGCCTCTAGTAACATATAAAAGCAAAAGGCGACTACTCCAGATGGAAGGGTTATGAAGTCATATGTTTAAAACTGGAGGTGGTATAGCAAACTAAGAATGTATTGAGTACCTATTATGTGGTAGGCATTTCCTGTGAGCGTGTGTACATTTTTTCCTTTATTCTCACTGCAACCCAATGCCAAAGGTAATGTATTTTTCATTTTACAAGTGAGAAAACTGAAATTTGGAGAGTGTCAATAATTTGCTTAAAGCCACACAGTAAGAAGCAGGGTCCGAATTTTAAACCATGTCCAAAGTCCATCTAATGCAGTGGTTCTCAACCTTCTGGCCCTTTAAATACAGTTCCTCATGTTGTGACCCAACCATAAAATTATTTTCATTGCTACTTTATAACTGTAATGTTGCTACTGTTATGAATCATAATGTAAATATCTGATATGCAGGATGGTCTTAGGCGACCCCTGTGAAAGGGTTGTTCGACCGCCAAAGGGGTCGCGACCCACAGGTTGAGAACCACTGATAATGCTTTCACTATGCTTTGCAGGATTTTCTCAGCTGATCCTGCTCCATGGGAAACTGAATTAGCTGAAATGATAGGCAAACATCATCCTTTTCCCCGCTTCCTGCCCCCCCCCGCCCCCCCACAACACACACACACACTTCTATTCTTGGCATCAGATAGTAGAACAAGTACAAATTCTTTTAGGGAGTAACTACTCTTCACATCTCCACAGGTAAGCCCTGGAGGCCTAGAATGCCTAGTCTCGCTCCTGTCTGGTGCGATATCATCCCCTACTGAGGTCTATGTTTCTCTTGACCATTCTGCTTAACTCCTTAAGGTGACAACAACCCTGTACTTAGCCATTGGACAGTATCCTCTAGAATGGAGGGGAGGGGTGGGGGGGAAACTGCTGACCAAATTATGCTGAAGATCCAGCTACACTCTGCCTGACTTTCTTCAGGCGCTAGGCTCTGGAAGTCAGTCCAAAGTCAAGAAAGCCAACAGCGCTTTTCCTGGTCATTAGGTTTATCAACTCTCTGCATATAGTGCACGCTCCATTAAGGGAGCTGTGTGATATCTGCAAAAGAAACAAAACAACAGTGAGGATGATGGCAGAGGCAGCTCTGAAATAATAGAACCACTTCCTTAGGGGGGAGAAACCTTAAAAGTTAAGTCACTTTCTCATTTCCTTATCTCTACTCATTATTCACACCAAAGCTCATTTAGCAAAGGACACACAAGGCAGCCTTTTACTGCAGGGTGTAGATTCCAGCTCCATCCAGGATGCCAATTTTCTGACCGCTGCAGAGTTGCTCTTGGAACTTGTTCTCCTTGGGAATTAGACTGATGTCTGCTGGCCATGGCTGGTTAGCTGTGATGGTTAGGGCCCTGTGACAACAAGGCCAGGATCATGGGTTTGATGCCAGTGACGTCCAGTCAACCATGCCTGGTCCCTTTCCATTCACTCCACAGCCATTTGTTCAATGTTTACTAGGTGCCAGATCATGTGCAAGACAATACACAAAATAAAAATGGGCCTATTCTTACTCTAAAGCAGCGGTTCTCAACCTGTGGGTCGCGACCCCTTTGGCGGTCAAACGACCCTTTCACAGGGGTCGCCTAAGACCATCCTGCATATCAGATATTTACATTACAATTCATAACAGTAGCAACATTACAGTTATGAAGTAGCAACGAAAATAATTTTATGGTTGGGTCACAACATGAGGAACTGTATTTAAAGGGCCAGACGGTTGAGAACCACTGCTCTAAAGGAACTCAGAGCTTAAATGGAAAAACAGCAATGACAGTAAAGTAACAGACAGAGTACGTCATGAGTAGACAAATGGTCCAAGTGCTCTTATCCAAAAGGAAGCAATCCCAGAGCCTTTGCAATGGTCAGAAAATGGCCCTTTCTTAGAGGGTACAGTCACTGATGGGTCTCACCAGCCTCTGGATCCTGAGAACCTGTGCTGAGATGCTTGCTGCTACGTATGCCACAGCCTGCCCATGAGAAATGTGTGAATGGCATCCTGGAAGAGCTGTGTTAATTCCTCAATCTCTTGTGAGTAGAGCCATGGAACAACCCAGGAATCCCAACTAAAACCAGCGCCAGGTGAGTAGGCCTCGGCATCTGGAGTGACAAGTCCAACGGTAGATGCCAGCCCAGGCCAGCAGCTCAGCTTCCAAAGACCTCAAGGGTTAGTGAGTTTAGCACAGGCCAGGGCAGTCCCCAACCTGATCCCCAGGGACACCATAGTCATAGAAAACTGTGTCCTGCCGCCACCCATCACCACAGAGTCAGACAGCCAATATCTATCTATCTGACCACCGTCTATACACTGAGTGGCCAGATTATTATGACCACCCCATCAGTACAATGAAATGAATTAGTTATGCTAATAATAATAATAATAATAAAACCTTGAGAGTATTTGCTTAGGAAGTTTTCAATATTCAGTATTTTTGGAAGTGTCAGTGAAGTACTGATGATGTGGTCATAATAATCTGGCCAGTCATAATAATCTGGCCACTCAGTGTATCTAAGGAGAGAAAGTATGACTGGATCAATGCAAGTAGAGCAGGCCTGAGAAAAAAAAACATACAAATATTAGACACACAGTGCGATGCAGTGATGTAGTATTACTCTTACCACAATGCTATGGCCAAATCACCCCATTGAATTTCTGGTGTTTGAAATAAGGGTGGTCTTCCCATTGACCAGAGAAGTGCGTTGAGTAATAGAGCATGGGAATGACTTCCACAGGGACCTGTCATTGTTCAGAAATAAGGGCAGAAAGATTGCTGGGGAACAGGGTGGCCAAGAGTAAGGCGACAACAACCCTGTCCTTAGCCATTGGACAGTATCCTCTAGAATGGAAGGGGGGGGGGCGGGATTCTGGGATCTAGATCCAGACAGTCTTTGAATCTCATCCTAGCTCTACCACTTACCCACTGTGTACCTTAGGGCAAGTTTACTGAAGGTCCCCTTGCCTCAGTGCTTTATCTGTAAAGTAGAAATGATAACTCTGCCCCCACAGGGTGGCTGTGAGGGTCACACAGATTGGATGTCAAGTATTGCAGAGGACCCAGAGTAGAAATCAAAATGAGCCAGACACCTTCCCTCGTTTTATTTGCATCAGAAAAGGTTTACCACCTCCCCAGATATGCAAGGCTTTGAGGTCTTGAGTGACAGATCTGCTAGACATCCAAAGTGACCATTTGAGCTGCCACGTTGTTCCGTCAGATCTCCTTTGAACTGCCCCAGCGGGTGATTGGGAGAGCATTAGGGGCTTGCACTTCTTTGCTCCTGCTAATTTCTGGTGCTCCAAAACCGAGGAGGAAGGTGATGCTAACTGCTACATTGCATGTTATAGAGGCTGGAGATTAAAACGAGCTGCGTGTAGCCAGACCCTGTTTACAACCCCAGCACGTTAACGGCTGCCATTTAGCAAGCCCGGGTGCTGTAATTATTACCTGAAGTAAATAATATAGTCAGCACTTTATAAAAAATGCAAACTCCTCAGCCTTCCTTTGGTTCTCTGAGCAATACCATTAATTATGATAAACTCTTCTGATATTTGTGTGACTGTGGTAGGTAATTTTTTAGATGTTCCTCTACAGCTTGACATCAATCATTGTCCACTTAACATAAATTAGGTCCGACACTCCATGGCTGAATTTAACCACGTATCATGCCTCATTCAGGGAAGATAATTCCCTTCTTAAATATGTATTAAATTGTTTTGAAGAGTGTTTTTTTTTATAGCAGTGGATATTTTGGGCCTTTGGTTCCATTGTTCCCAATGCATAGAATTCCCGCAGGGAATTTTAGCCATCCTGTCTTTCAGCTCCATGAAAAGGATAAATTACCAGGAGAACCCTAGGACTTCTGGATTTAGTGTCTTTAAATGTTTTTTTATATACATTTTTAAATGCTCAGTTAACATGCCCCCCACTTTGTCTTACAGTCTGTTGCCTTCTTATTATTTACAACTTATTTAATGAACCTGACAAGGTTGATTCTCATTAATTGACAATTTGCAAAAGTCCTGGAGTGTTGATTGCGTATTTTTTCAGGGGGCCTGGATTTGCAGAACAGAAACATCCCGGGAGGAAGGTGGGAGCGATAGTCTCCCCACGTAGCAAAGTCACATAACATTAGGACACCAGGCAGAACTTCCGGCGGACATTCATTTGTTCCTTCTCTTCTTCCTCTTCCCCCAAAGATTTAAAGACTTTGAGTTGTCCTTGGAAGCATGTCCGACAACTCTCCAGATCACCATGGTCTTGGAGAGGAACCTCCTCTCTTATCAGGTCTGCACTGAGTCGGAGGAATCTTATGATGTCTGTGATCCAATCATTTATCAGCAAGCATTTACATAGCAATGTTCCAGAACTAAACATAGCAATTGAAAAAGGCTACATTTTTATATATAGCCTTAAAAAGTCTTTGCTAATTCTGAGAGCTAGTCATGATGAGCCTCTGCCTGTAGCCCTGCTGGCCAGGTCTAGTCAAGCCTAGTTCCTAGTCACTTGAAGACTTGTCTCATTTTTGAGATCATATATCTCTCCAGGATGGGAACCTCGTCTTGGCCATCTTAGCATCACCTTTGGCTCAGCATATGTCTTCACATGACAGGCTCCCTAAACACTTAATGAATTTGTTGAACGATTGTAGTGAATGCTCCCGTTAGCTGTTTAAAGACCAGGTGCCTGAGCCACAAGTAAAGTGGCCAAGTGTAAACTCCAGCTAAGGATGACATCCCTAAAACATGTTTCAGAGCACTTCCTAGGATACAGCACCCCAAAGATAATAGTAATAATAACAATAACAGTCATGATTGCCTACAATATGCTAGGCACTCACTGTGATTTGGGACATTACAGATTTATGGGAATTCTGCCCTAACAGGAGCTCCCTGTTGAGACAAGATATTCTCCCCTCTAATCTCACTCTGTGAAATGCTGCCAGGCCTGATGGATTTGCCAAGCTAAGCTGGCTCTGGTGGGAGCTGAAACAATTTGTCAACTTCAAAGGGGTTGTGAGCATGAACATGTATGGAAGAGGAAGTTTGACATGGCCTAGAATGTCAATCCAGAACTTGTAGCCCAAGCTGGTCAAGCCAGGAAGGAAATAGCCAAAGGACACTGGAGGGGGTGACAGAAAGCCCTGAGCAGTTGGCTTTGGTTAAGGATTGACAGCAGGGAAGGGTGACATCCTTGATTTATAGGCAGTAAGAGTTTCAACTTCCCATAGAAATGGGCCCTCACCTCAAATTAAAGCAGCTGTTTATAGAAATGAAAGGGGAATTAAATCCCCAAACCTCCACACTAGCCCCTGGCCTCTCTTCTGAAGCTTCAAGTGTCTGGGGAAAATGTATATTGACTCAACAAGAACAGTCAACTGGAGAATTGCGTGTAGCAGGTACCTGAGAGTCCTGCTGGTAAACATGGCCCCGGGGTCTCTGTCTTAAGGAAACTGACATCTGAAACAGGGGCCGAGATGATCAATGGAAGAATGAGTTCTGAAAAAATGTGAAAATATACTGGGAGGAGAGGGAAACAGGAATTGAGTCCTGTGAAGGGTTTGAGGGTGGAGATGGGCTGAGGGCAAAAGGGAGGGGTGCAGGAGCCTCGGAATTGCCACCATCTGCCCACTATCTGCCCACTGTGGGCACCTAGGACGTGTGGTCTACTCCTAGACGGGCCCCTAACTGTACTACCCAGCATCATGGCATGAATGCATCAAAATCTCCGCCTAATCCTCCTTAGGTTATGACTGTGGCTAGAAATGCCAGGGTGGTTTCACATGCCTCTGTCAAACCCCTCAGCAGAAGTAACCATAACAGATACTATTTACCAGCTATTTAGTCTTTAATGTGCATTGTTCTACACTTTCCACACAGAATAATTTGCTTAATCCTCATGCAAATGCTAAGAGGCAGGAAATACTACTACGCCCCATTTTGCTGATGAAAAACCTGGGACACAGAGAGGTTGGATAACCTCACTGAGGCCACACAGTTCATTGGTAACTGAGGGAGCTGGGGTCCAGTCTACTCCAGAGTCACCCTCTTCGCTGTAACAGGGAATGTAACAGTTGGTAGAGCCAGGGCCGCCAGGGGCTTCCATAGTCGCTGAGGAAGACGTGTTCACGGCAGGCTGTCCCAGACACCTAGAGAGTGTCTTATTCACAGAAGACTAATCCAATACAATCAGCAACTCTTCACGCTTCAGACCCATGTCAGACTTCTCTTTTCTTCCTGGCTGTATGGCATGTGATCTGCCTGCCACAGCCTCTCTCCTTTAGCGCAGTCTCTGAGTAAACATGGAAAGTTCTTGATCTCACTGAATGAAGGTGGCAAGTGTTTAAACTGATTCTGTAGCCTGTGGATGTTTCCCTGGTTTTCTTTCAAAATGTATCTCAATCCTGTCCAACTTCATGATCATCACCCTAGTCCAGTGGTCGGCAAACTGTGGCCCCTTGAGTGTGGCTCTTCCACAAAATACCACGTGTGGGCGTGCACGAACAGTGCGATTGAAACTTCGTGGCCACACTCAAGGGGCCAAAGAGCCACAGTTTGCCGACCACTGCCTAGTCCAAGCCACAGTCCTCTTTTCTCCAGATTACAATGGTATATCTCAAACAATCTCCCTAATCTATATTTGTTTTATTATAAGACAACCAAGTTGCTCTCTTAGAACTATAAATCACACTGCATCATCCTTTGGATTAAAACCTCTCAACACAATCTCATTGCACTGAGATTAAAAGTCAACCTTGATTCCTACTTCTTTGTCCTTTTCATCTAAAAGTTCTTTTCACTAATTATGCTTCAATTCCACTGCCTACTTTTTTTTTTTTTCTGAGCCTGTCAAACCCTTTCTCACCTCTGGCAATTTATATTTATGCACATTTTTATGGAAACACTCTTCCCTCCCGATGTATGCAGCACCGGCCCCTTCTTCAAAGATCAACTTAGATAGCACCTTCTCAAAAAGGTCAATGCTGAACATTTTATTTCAAGGGCTTTCTTCAGTAAGCCTATATTTCATCATTCTCTTCATGGCCTTCATAATATAATCACAGTGATATTATGGAAATAATATTCTATAAATAAAGAAAATAATTTTATCCATGTATTTTTTTTAATTGTTGGTCTCCTCCATTGGAAAGTAAGCTTCAAGGGAACATAAATCTTATTCATTGTTTTCATTCCCATATTTACATAACCTCTCATACAGTAAGCACTCAATAAATAATGTTGATTGGCTGGATGAATGTATAAATGAATACCTCAATAAAGGGGTGGACCATGATGTATTTCAAGATTAAACAAAGTAGGCAACATATCAAATCCCTGAGTAACATTTGACAAAAATAAATACACAACAAAGCATTAAATGGGATCCAAACTCACCTTCTCCCAGCTCCAAACTGGATTTACAACTAAATTATAAATCAATCAGCCCGAATAACCACCTGAAGACTAGCTGAACAGAAATATTATAACCAAGAATTTACAGGAAAAGTCACATAGAGACTGTAACAAGGGCATAGATGAGGATGGGGCTGGCCCCACACCCACCTGCAGCAATTGAGAGTCTGGAGGGATATCTCAGCCGCAAAGATCTTCCCTTAGGTCGGGCACTGGGATCCCCAACCCAGAGCACCAGAGCCAGGAAGAGGAGCCCACATAACATCTGGCTGTGAACATCCGCAGGGATTCTGTTCACAACAGAAAGACAGGAGTCTGCTAGAAACCCCAGCTCTCTCTTAAAACGTGGACACACAAAATCTTGTTCTAGGCCAGTCACCTGGGGCTCTAGTGGAGGGAAGGTGACTTAGAGCAAACTGGTGTCATACGGAAAATATCTGGGTTGCATGGCTCTGAGGAGAGATCCCTGTGTTGAGTCCCTGCCCCATACCAGCCACAGAGGCCATCTTCTCTGGGTAGAGACCTAGAGGATACCTAACCCCACCCTCCTGACTCCCGGTAGCCCCACCCTGTCCAACTCCTGGATGGTAGAAAAGTCTGCTGTATCTTGGGTTTGTAGTGTGCTCTGCCTTGGGGAAAAATTAAGGAGATTCAGGCCAAACCAGGAGTTGTGGGAGACTTGGGCAGACACTGAGTTGTGTGGCTTTGGCATGGGGGCAATTTTTATACCCTCTGCATGCCACTGGTACCACCCCCAGAGAGTAGACTCTCTCTCGCTGTCTTCCTGACTCCTGGTGGTACTACCCTGCTGAGCTCACATCTCACAGAGGAGTCTGCTGGCTGCAGCCAACTGTGTGTGCTTTTATTCTTGGGGAGCTCTGGAGTTGAGGCCACTCCCCCTTCCCTACTGGATGCCTGACTAATGTTGCACCCAAACAGGAGATCCACTAGCCCCCCCTCCCACCCCAGTTCTGCACCAACCATATCAAGCTCAGGCCTGAGAAATAGACTGCACACCTGTCAGAATGGCTAATATTAATAAATCCACAAACAACAAGTGTTAGTGAGGATGTGGAGAAAAGGGAACCCCTTGTCTTTAATGTGCATTGTTCTATAATTTTCACATATAATAACTTGTTCAATCCTCATAAAAATTCTAAGAGGCAGGAAATACTATTGCAATTGGGGCAACCACTATAAAAAAGTGTAGAGGGTCCTCAAAAATTAAAAAATGGAACTGCCTTATGACCTAACAATTCCACTTCTGGGAAAATATTCAAATAAACACAAAACACTAATTCAAAGAATATATGTACCCCTATGTTCATCACAGCATTATTTACAATAGCCAGGATATGGATGTAGCCCAAGTGTCCATCTGTAGATGAGAGGATAAAACGTGGTGGTACAGTTACACCACGGAATACTACTCAGCTGTAAAAAAGAAGGACAGCTTACCTTTTGCTAAAGCATAGATGGACCTGGAGGGTATTATGCTAAGAGAAATGTCAGACAGAGAAAGACAAATACCATATGATTTCAATTACATGTGAAATCTGAAGAACAAAATAAACAAAATAGAAGAGAGTCATAGATACAGAGAACAGACTGACAGTTGTCAGAGGGGAGGAGGATTTGGGGTTGGGTGAAAAAGGTGAAGGGTTTAAGTATAGGGCAGCCACTCTATGAACTACATGATTTTCTAAGCACTTGGCTGTACATCTGAAACTAATAAAAATAATACTGAATATAAACTGTAAATGAAAAATTAAAAAACATGAATTTTTTTAAAAAGAAAAGAAAGATGGTATATTTTTCTCATCTTTAAAAAAACACCCTAAATATACAAACACAGTGTCTACATATTCCGTGCAAATATAAAAATAAATGGTGTAATTTGAAGTTATTTGGATAAAGGTTATAGGGTTAGGGATTCCTCTAGGAAGTTTCCTTAGGAGCAAATCCTCATTTTACAGTAATTTCAATGACCAAATAAGAGATAGGTTCCTATGGGGGGGGGGGCGGTGTAAACATATCTTAAATTAAAATGTCAATCCTCTGGCTGTGGTGGCTCAGTGGTTGAGTATTGACCTATGAACCAGGAGGTCAGGGTTCGATTCCCCCTCAGGGCACATGCCTGGGTTGTGGGCTCAATCCCCAATGTGGGGTGTCCAGGAGGCAGCTGATCAAGGATTTCCTTTCATCATTGATGTTTCTCTCTCTCTCTCTCTCTCTCTCTCTCTCTCTCTCTCTCTCTCTCTCCCCCTTCCTCTCTGAAATCAATAAAAATATGTATCTTTTAAAATGTCAATCCTGTTTTCAACTGGCCTCCCCCACTTTTCTACAGACAGCTGAGCCCTTTGGCAGCTGCAACCACAACACTTTTTCACGACAGGGTTTAGAGCGGAGGCACCAAGGGGGACACTAGGGACATCTGGTGAGCCAGAGAGGCCAGAAGAATGGTAGTCGGAGGAAAATGACTTTTTCCATCAGAACAGAAGTCTCCAGAAAGCCTAGAATCCTGAATGATCGCAGCACCGGAGGCATCACATAGAAGATTTTAATCCTAGAAAAGGAATTTAATGCATAATGTGCTGTCAGGATATAAGTTTGGGAGCAGACTGAGCTTAAGTCAAATACTCTGCATTTACAAAGCTCGCTGATTAATAAACATCCACCAAATTTTTGCCCTTTCTCTACAATATACTCCAGAAAATGGATGGATATTATTTTTCTCATCCCTCCTAAGCTGTAACATGAGAGAAGCAATATGATTACATATTGCTGGAAAGAAATGCATTTGCAGAGAATTATAAATCATATTCTTTTGTTTGGTTAGCATTTTTTGTTTATTTGTGTCTAATGCAAAGAACAGGGGAAATTTCCATAATTTGCATTCTATAACCTGCAGTACATATGACAGGAGAGGGAAAAATCTAATCGCGAAAATGTGTTTTGCCTTTCTGGGCCAAAAGCAAAATAGCACCAGGTTGAAATATTCATCTATTTCTCCTGCCAGGGCGCATTCCTTTTAGTGACAGTCCTCTGCCCTTAAAAACAAACAGACAAACAAAAACTCTTAGCGATTTTCTCACAAAGATATTGGTCAAAATACAAATCTTTGTCTTCCAGTCTGGTCTTTTCCATCATTAATAACTGAAGGAACGCACTTCTTTCTGAGGAGGAAAAAGATTGCTTCTCGTGTGTTTTGTTTGTAAAACAGAATGTGACACTGGGTGTATTTTGCACCGATTCTGAGAGGGGGGAAAAATATGACCGGCAAATACATCTGCAGAATTATATACACCCGAGATAGGAACACGGTGTAAGGGAGAATTCTTCAAGTGGGTTTGTGTACGCTCTGCATTCAGAAACCACATTTCATGGCCGTGTTCAAGTCTGTGAAGGAATAATGCTTGAGTGTCTGAGCAGGTTTTATCATTATTTTTCTCCGTATCCATTCAGGGCAAGCGAAGAGGATATATATTTAAATGTTAGTATAAAATCTTTAAGCCAGACAATTTGAAAGTCGTTGAAACTCTGAGGGTAATAAGATATGAGACTGTGTTCCCAGGGAGTCTGGATATTATAATCCATTTCAAATAGTGTTAGTTATGTGCTATCCAATGACATACTCCAGGGCAGATAGAGAACAACTTAATCCACATGTATCTTTGTGTGATCTATACATTCACATACAAAGATGCACTGAGATATATATGCATAAGTGGTAAAGATGTTTATAATAAATAAATGGGCAAAATGAGATGAAGATATTTGATTTTCAATAACTTTAATATATATGTATATATATTGATTATATATATTGATATATATTGAAATCAATATATATATATTGAAATCAATATATATATATATACTGATTTCAGAGAGAAAGGGAGAGGGAGAAGGAGAGAGAGATAGAAACATCAATGATGAGAATCATCGATTGACTGCCTCCTGCACACCCTGTACTTAGGATCCATCCCACAACCTGGGCATGTGCCCCTGACCAGAATCGAACCTGGGACCCTTCAGTCTGCAGGCCAACTCTCTATCCACTGAGTCAAACTAGCTAGGGCAACTTTCTTTTTAGAGCAATTTTAGGTTCACAGAAAAATTAAGGGAAAGGTACAGAGATCTCCCATATACTCCCAGTGCCCACACATACATAGCCTTCCTTATTATTCACATCCCTCACCTGAGTGGTACATTTGTTATAATTGATAAATTCACATTGACACAGCTTAATCACTGGAAGTCCATAGTTTACATCATGGTTCACTCTTAGTGTTGTACATTCCATGGGTTGGAGAAATGTACAATGATGTGTATCTACCATTAGAGTACCGTAAAGAGTATTTTTCACTGCCCTAAAATTTCTCTGAGCTCTTCCCTAAAATTTCTCTGGGCTCTGCCTATTCACTCCAACTTTTGGCAACCACTGACCTTTTTAATGTCTCCATAGTTTTGCATTTTCCAGCATGTCGTGTAGTTGAAGTCATACAGTGTGTACACTTTTCAGATTAGTTTCTTTTACTTAGTAACTAGAGGCCCAATGCAAGAAATTCATACCAGAGTAGGCCTTCCTTCCCCCTGCTTCCAGTACTGGCTTCCCTCTGGTACCCGGGACCCGGACTTCCCTTGCAGCCCGGCTTCATCCAGCAGGTCGTCCGGAAGGACATCTGAAAGGATGTCTGGTCTAATTGCAATTATGCTTTTATTATTATTATAGATGTTCATTTAAGTTTCCTCCATGTCTTCTCATGGCCTAGTAGCGCATTTGTTCTCAGTGCTGAGTAATATTCCATTGTCTGAATGTACACCAGTTTATTTATCCACTTGCCTACTGAAGGACATTTTGCTTTCTTCCAAACTTTGGCAATTATGAATAAAGCTGCTATAAACATCCTTGTGCGGGTTTTGGTGTGGACACAAGTTTTCAAATAATTTGAGTAAATATCAAGGAACACAATCATACAGTAAAATGCCCAACCCTCTTTCAAAGTAGCTGTACCATTATGCATTTAAACCAGCAATAAATGAGAGTTCCTGTTGCTCCACATCTTTGTCAGTATTTGATGTCAGTGTGCCAGGTTTGGGCTATTCAAAGAGGTGGGTAGTGGTATCTCATTGCAGTTTTAATTTTCGCTTTCCTGATGACATGTGATGTGGAGCAATTTTTTTCATAGGCTTACTTGGCATCTGAATATCTTCTTTGCTGAGGTGTCTGTTAAAGTCTTTGGTCATTTTTAAAAATTTGGGTTGTTTATTTTCTTATTGTTACATTTTAAGAGTTTGGATAACAGTCTTTTATCAGATAAGTCTTACAAATATTTTCTCTCCATCTGGTTTATTCTTTTTATTCTCTTGACATTGTCTTTCACAGAAAAGAATTGTTAAATTTTAATGAAGTCCAGATTATCAATTATTTCTTTCATGGATCATGATTTTGGTGTTGTGCCAAAAAATATAACATTTTGAGTTAGTTTTTATGAACGATATAAGATCTCTTTCTAGAGTCACTTTTTTGTTGTTGGCATGTGAATTATTTGTTGAAGGAACTATTTTTGCTTTATTGTATTGCCTTTGCTACTTTGACAAAGAGCAGTTGACTATACTTACAGTATGTGGGCTTAATTTTGGCTCTCTATTCTGTTTCATTGTTGTATTTATTTATTGTTTTTCAATTATAACACTCTCTTAATTACTATTGTTTTATAATAAGCCTTAAAGTCAGGTAGTGGCAGACCTCCAAATATATTCTTCAACATCATGTTGGTTTTTCTGGGTCTGGTGTCTCTCCAAATAAACTATAGGATCAGTTTGCTGATAGCCATAAAATAACTTGATAGGATTTTGACTGGGATTGCATTGAATCTCTAGATCAAGTTGGGAAAAACTGACATCTTGACAATAATACATCTTTCTATCTATGGACATAAAGTATTGCTTTGTTTAATTTAGTTCTTTGATTTTGTTCATCATAGTTTTATCATTTTCCTCATATAAATTTCATGCATATTTTCTTACTGTGGGTGTTTTTCATTTTCGGGGGGTGTTAATGTAGATAATATTCTTTAAATTTCAGATTCCACTTCTTTATTGTTAATATAAAGGAAAACAATTGACTTTTGTAATTAACCTTGAAATCCTTCAACTTTACTAGCATTGCTTATTATTTTTATTGTCAATTCTTTTGGTTTTTCTACATAGACAATCATGTCATCTATGAACAAAAATAGTTGTATATCTTCCTTCCTAATCTGTATGCTTATTTCCTTTTCTTGCCTTATTGCATTAGCTTGAACTTTCAGCTCAGTTATTGAAAAGTAATGGCAAGGGGGGACATCTTTGGCTTGTACCTGATCTTAGTGGCATATAAAATAATGTGAGCTATAGGTTTTATATACATATTCTTTATCAAGTTATTTTCTATTCCTAGGTTAGTGAGAGTTTAATTCTTTTTTTAAAAAATATTTTATTGATTTTTTACAGAGAGGAAGGGAGAGAGATAGAGAGTTAGAAACATCGATGAGAGAGAAACATCGATCAGCTGCCTCCTGCACACCCCCCACTGGGGATGTGCCCGCAACCAAGGCACATGCCCTTGACCGGAATCGAACCTGGGACCCTTCAGTCCGAAGGCCGACGCTCCATCCACTGAGCCAAACCGGTTTCAGCAGTGAGAGTTTAATTATGAAAAGATATTAAATTTTGTCAACTGCTTTTTTTTTTACATGTATTGATATTATCATGTAGTTTTCTTTTATAGTCTATTGGTGAGATCTATTTTCTGTATGGGTTTACAGAGAAATGATTCCATTTCTCCCTCAATGTTTGGTAGAATTCACCAGTGAACCCATCTGGATCTGGTACAATATTTCAGATTTTCATGGCAAAATGAGTCTCAGACATGTGTGATGTAGCCCAGGAATTTGACAGGATAAAAGCCAGGAAGAGTTAGGATTTATTGGTTCTGAGAAAACCAACATTAATATCAAAAGTATGCAGAGGTAGGAAGGAGGGTTGGCAGAAGAAGTCAAATGCTAAAAGCTCCATAGGAACTGACATGAGTCAAGCATGAGGTCTTTTGCTACAAAAAATTAGCTGAGGGTAAATAAAAGAATCTGAAGAGGACTAGAAATTATTTTTTTTTATTAAACCCAACATAATCCTTCTGAATTTAATTTTCTCCCTATATAGAACTGCACTCATGCTGGCTCTGGCTCCATGGAATCCTAATGACACCACTTACACCTTGACAGTTTTGACGATTGACAAGTTAATTGCTGGGTTGGTATGAGTTTGGATAAATCAGGAGGAGGCTTAACTTTTTAGTGAACACACACACACACACACACACACACACTCAATCCCAAGCACTTTAACTCTAATAATTTCTGTTAGATCTCTGCTGTTCTGATAATGTATTATGGTGTAACAAACCAACTGAAAATGTTTTTATTATGCTTAAAAATTGTTGTTAAAGAATTTGAATATGGCATAGCAGAGATGGCTTGTCCTATTGCATGACGTCTGGGACTGCAACCTTAAAAGTTTAAAGACTCAGCCCTAACCGGTTTGGCTCAGTGGATAGAGCATCAGCCTGCGATCGGAATCGAACTGAAGGGTCCCAGTTTCGATTCTGATTAAGAGCATGTACCTTGGTTGCGGGCACATGCCCAGTAGGGTGTGTGCAGGAGGCAGCTGATCGATGTTTCTCTCTCATCAATGTTTCTAACTCTCTATCCCAGCAGTTCTCAACCTGTGGGTTGCAACCCCTTTGGGGATCGAACGACCCTTTCACAGGGGTCGCCTAAGACCATCGGAAAACACATATATAATTACATATTGTTTTTGTGATTAATCACTATGCTTTAATTATGTCCAATTGTAACAATGAAATTGGGGGTCACCACAACATGAGGAACTGTATTAAAGGGTTGGGGCATTAGGAAGGTTGAGAACCACTGCTCTATCCTTCTCCCTTACTGTCTGTAAAAAATCAATAAAATATATTTTTTTAAAAACTTAAAGACTTGGAATGACTTGTTGGTTGGGGCTTGGAATAGTCTGGAGGTGTCTTCAATCACATGTCTGGCAGTCGATGCTGGCCTCTTGCTGGGACCTCAGGTAAACTGTCAGCCAGGACACCGACACATGGCCTCTCCATGTGGTATCTCCTCATGGGCTAACTTAGGCTCCTTCATAGCCTGGATGCTGGGTTCTGACACTAGGTGCTCCAAGAGGACACGGTGGAAGAACAAAGCATGCAGTGTCAGTTTCTGGAATACTCTATACATTGTGGTGGTTGTGGCAATCAAAAAGTCCTTCTCGGGTTCAAATGGAGGGATATAGACACCACCACTCAATGGGAGAAAGGTCAAGGTCCTATTGGAAGAAAAGCATGTGAGATACAAGATATTGCCATGGCCATCTTTGGAAAATACAATTGCCACACCTGTAAATCAGTAGAAATAATATTGGCAATTTACTAAAAGTAGAGTAGCAGAAAAGAATCTTGACCTTTAAAAAGTCATCAATATTGAATTAATAATATTGAAACATTTCTCACCCACCAGAATTTGAGGAAATAGTTCAGTAAATCAGAGTGACCATCAGGGGTATGGAACCTGGCTGATGGTCTTCATATCCACCTTGGGCAACAATATTCTGGGAGATATGAATTTCTATCGGTGCCACCTCTTCAACAACATTATGGCCTATTAGGCCCTCAAACTCTTCATTCCAGACCTACAGAATTTGAGGAAATAGTTCAGTAAGTCAGAGTGACCGTCAGGGGTATGGAACCTGGCTGATGGTCTTCAGATCCACCTTGGGCAATACCAAAATATCCTGGGAGATATGAATTTCTATCGGTGCCACCTCTTCAACATCATGGCCTATTAGGCCCTCAAACTCTTCATTCCAGACCTTTCCATTACTCATAATTGCTCTACCTCAAAGTCTCCTATCCTTTTCTAATCATTCATGTTCTTCAAACTAATTGAGATTTTAGTCCATTAACCATTTACTTTCATCTTATCCATCATCCCTCTTTTTTCTTCTTTTCTCTTTTTATTCACCTTAGATTACTCCCTATTATCCATGTCAGATTGCATATTCCATATTTTTAATAATATTCTTTCTAATGCCCTTAAACTCATTTTTCCTTTTTTAACCATTCATTCTTTTAAGGGTCTTTTGAAAATGAAACCCAGGAAAACTTTTTTAAAGTATATTTTTATTGATTTCAGAGAGGAAGGGAGAGGGAGGGAGAGATAGAAACATCAATGATGAGAGAGAATCATTACCGGCTGCCTCCTGCATGCCCCACACTGGGGATTGAGCCCACAACCCAGGCATATGTCCTTGACAAGAATCGAAACTGGGACCCTTCAGTCCACAGGCCGAAGCTCTATCCACTGAGCCAAACCAGCTAGGGCCCCAGGAGATTTTTTTTATTCCTACTCTCATAAGCCCTCTTGAGGCAATGCTTGAATGGGGAAAAGGAAAAGAGAACTGCCTAGAAGGAAAAACAAAGTTGGCTAATATTTCAAAGAGAATATCCAGCCACATGAATATTTTAAAAGTTAATTTTGCTAATTACTGGGAGGGAGCAGTTCAGTGCACTATCAGAGTATGGAATAGCGATCCCAACTCTTTCCTCCTTAAGGGCCCCAGGAATAGGGTGCAGGCTTCTGATTAGTAAGACCATGGTGCCCATTCCTCCTCTTGTTGTTTAGGCTTCAAGTTGGCAGGGGTGCATTAGCCCTTGTTCGTTCTTTACAAACGTCTCAGCATTCTGCCATCTCTAATTTGTTGTTTTAAGGACTTTCCTAGACAATTGTTGACTTCCCTCTTCTTTTGTCTGAAAAAGATTGACAGGTGCATGTGAAGATGGAGGGAAATGAAAAATTTCCCCAAACTCAGCCTCCCCTTAGGATGAACCTTGGCTCTGCATTGGTACCCCAGCGCTACCCAGCAGCTATAGGAATCATCATGGATACAGGTGATGCTGTTGAACACCTGGACATGCATCCTCTGTTGAGCTTTGACAAAAACATTAATTTCTAAGCATAAGTAATCTTTCTCTGGAATTTTAAAAAAATATATTTTTAGTGATTTCAGAGAAGGGAGAGGGATAGAGGGATAGAAACATCAATAATGAGAATCATTGATTGGCTGCCTCCTGCACACCCCACACTGGGGATCAAGCCCACAACCTGGGCATGTGCCCTCGACCAGAATTGAACCCAGGACCCTGCAGTCCACAGGCC
>NW_005362486.1:761861-768640 GCF_000412655.1 Myotis brandtii
TGCTGCAGTGAGCTGGTGCCTGTTTACAATCATCTCCCAACACAGACAACACCATCCTGTTCTTGTGTGTCCGTTGGGTGGTTGGAAACAACGTCCCTCAGGAGAGCCTCGCTACTGCTCATTCTGCTCTTCCTGGAGCTTTCCGTTGAGTAAAAAGTATGACGGCCTTCATCGACTCTTGCAAGAACACCGACTGATGACTTCCTCAAATAACCTGCGGTTTTGTAAACACAGATTTGTTATAATGGATCTTGAAAGCTCTCCAGGACAAGAACCCTGTGTGACTCTCCTGCTGCAGCATTTAACATCATCACATATGCTATTAGGCTCCGTGATTTTTCACTTACCCTGAGAAGCACATTCTCCTTTTATACAAATATTTCACCGCTATCTATGTATAAGTGTTGTAAAGATTTTAGCATAAATGGAACACAAACGTGCAGAAGGGACTTCCATTTTCACTACATGTCAGAAATACAAGGAGGACTTTTCTTGGCACAGAGACTGAACGTATTTCCAAGCCTTCTCTAGCGCTGGCTTCTCTGGCCCTCTCAGAGATGTGCAAGGCATGATGGGAAGTAGCTTCCAGTGCAAAAATAACTAGGCCAAAGATGGCAAACACCTTGTCCCAGGGTTTACAATGAAAGCTAATCAGATTTCTCACATTTCTAGCTTGGAACACAATGAGATAGAGCATATTAGTCAGAGAGATGTAGGAGAATAGTCAGCAAAAACACGTTGAAGAACTCTTCTCCAATGTGCCACCACAACTGGGTCTGCCAATTCCTTCCCTACAATGACAGATGCACCCCTATTCCCACAAGACATCACAGAGCGCCCCTGCATCAGTGTGCTAGAGCTGCCATAACAAAGTACCACAGACCGGGTGGCTTCAACCTCAGACAATTATTTTCTCACACTTCTGGAGGCTGGAAGTCCAGGATGAAGGTGGCGGAATGTTGGGCTCCTTCTGAGGCCTCTCTCTCTGGCCTACAGATGGACATCTTCTCGCTGTGTCCTCATATGGTCTCCCTGTGGTTGTGTCCTAATCTCCTCTTCTTATAAGGAAACCAGTCAGATTGCCTTAGGCTCACCCTAGAAGCCTCATGTTAACTTGATCATTTCTTTAAAGGTCTCATCTCCAAATACCGTCACATTCTGGGGTCTGGGGGTCAGGGACATACAAATGTTGGCAGGACAAGTGTAGCCCATAACAGCTCTCCCCAGGTGAGATCTACATACTACGGGCAGGGTCTTTCATGGAAAGAGCTTATCTCATGGTTTCTCAGGACTGGCTGCATATCAGAACCAGCTTGGGAACGGAGAAAGCTATGGATGCTCAGAGCTCCACCCCAGAACGAAGACTTTATCTCTGGGGGAGGGGCCTGGCCTTGAGCATTTTTAGAAGTGTACCCATAGCTTTCAGTCCACAAGATTCACTCAAAAGAGGCAGAGAGGGAGGATCTGAGGGGCACATCCTCAATTCCTTCTCTCCATCCCACCAATCACATGAGCTTCTCCTCTTCACAGGAAGACAAGTGAGTAAAGGAAGAGACCAACCATCCCACAGGTGTTTCCTTGCAGATGTCAGGATACTGTCGCTAGGTAGCCTGGCTCAGCAGGGACTCAGGGATCACACACAGTCACATGGGGGACCGTCTTCTCCTCCTCGCTCCTTCTGACATCTGCAAGGGAGGTGGTGGCCAGTTTCTTGTCACCAAGGCTTGTGTTTCAGGGCGTAGGCACAACCCTCCTAAACCTTCATTTCAGACAGCGTCTCAGGGCCAGCACACGGTTCCACTGCCTTTGCATGAGACAGTTGGGGACCATGGAATGCTGAGATTCAGTTCATTCCCTGCACCCTCCGGCTACTGGATCTCAGTTCTGGGCAGCCAGTCAACACATCAGAAATCCACCAAAGCAAATAATTTTGTCTCTGCACAGCAGGCTGATTTTAGTAACCAGCAAGAATTCATTACCGCTCTGGTTCGTGCGAGCTCACTAGGAACAGAGCATTATGAATTATTTGGAGACGCCCCTTTCCCTATAAATTAGTTTCAATATATGCTTCAAACAACTAGGCCAGGTTCGGGAGTGGCCTCTTTGTTTCCTTTCCTTCTTTAGGCAAATGGGTGTACAAGTGCCTCTCTTTACAAAGCGTATCTAGTCAGGGAAAGAGAATGCTGAATTAGTGAATAAATGCCTGCATTAGACCTCGGCTATGCAGACCTGGGGCTGCAGGACACCTGGGTTCTCTCCCAGGCACCCCCACGTAGCATTTCTATGAAATCTGGAAAAGTCACTTACCTCATGTCTAACAGAGGGGCGTACTGAACTGGCCTCGATCCACATGGGGTGGAATCTCTGTATGAATAACATATAAAATTTTCTCAATGACAAAAGGAGAGAAAAAAGAGAGGTGCCGGATAGTTCCCATTGACTTAAATTAACTAAGGTTTTACTGACATCTGCCGTGTGCCAGGGACTGTGCTGACACACGAAGATAAGGTACCAAGGCAGGCAAAATGAGGCTCTGCCACGGAGGAGAAGTTCACCTGGAACACAGACCTGGTTAGCATGGTAGTGAGGGGGCTAGACTATGCCATCCCGAAATATGCTACTTCGGCATTTTGATTTTTTTATCCTCATCTGAGTTTATGTTTATTGATTTTAGAGGGAGGGGAGGAGAGAGAGGGAGAGAGAGAAACATCAATGTGAGAGATACATTGATGGGTTATCTCCCTTTACCTGCTCCAATCAGGAATCAAACCCACAACCTTTTGGTGTTTGGGACTACACTCCAACCAACCAGGCCATCCGGCCAGGGCTACATAGTGATTATTTTGAATTAAAGTTACTTAAGAAACAGCCAGTGCAAGGACACCCTGATCTGCCTTTGTCCCCTGAAAGCAGAAAATTAATTTCCCCTGTGAAAGGTGCCCTCCTGTACTAAGGGATAAAGAGATATCCTTGTCACCAGAGATGGAGAATTCAGAGCCCAGAAGGCTGCATACACAAACCTTGTTGCTTCCTCACTAATTCACTACCCCACACTCAATCCCTTTGTCTTGTCCATTCTTCAAAAATGTATGGATACTTTGTCTAAAAGGCATAACGGCTGCCTGTTCTGGTCACTTCTTTGAGTCTCATTTTTCTATGGGCTTCTGTATATATAAAATTAAATTTGTTTTTATGCTTTAAAAAATGTATTTTATTGATTTTTACAGAGAGGGAGGGAGAGAGATAGAAAGTTAGAAACATTGATGAGAAAGAAACATTGATCAGCTGCCTCCAGTATAACCCCTAGTGAGGACCGAGCCCACAACCAAGTTACATGCCCTTGACCGGAACCGAACCCAGGACCCTTCAGTCCGTGGGCCTATGCTCTATCCACTGAGCCAAACTGGTTAGCGATGTTTTTCTACTGTTAATCTATCTTATGTCAATTTAATAATTAGGCCAGCCAAAGAAACTAGAAGGAATGAAAGGAAAAATTTTCCTACCCCACAGTAGAGAAGAAGGATATTTACAAGGGGCAGCAGTCATAAGGATGTCTTAATTTCTTTCAAGGAACAAAATATTAGGGATCTGGCTTCATTTATATAAATTTGTTGGTGAATTTAAGGTGTACCCTTTCCCTAGAGACAACACAAAGAGTAGCAAAGGTAGTGCAAGTAAGACAGAAGCCCAAACTAAAAGAACTCTATCAATATTTAATCACAAAGTTAGGGTTGCTGAAGCAATCAGTAATATATGTAATTGAAACAAAGAATCCTGATTCTCACTGTGGGGTGGGAGGCAAAGAAGGGTCTTTTCCCCTGGGTGTCTCTTTCCCACAGCCTTCTGGAACATTCCCCAAGTGGACTGTGCTGTTAGGAACACTGGAAATCAATATCCTAGGAAGGGTACCCTGTGCAGGGCAGAAGCATACCTTAGGTCAGCAATTTTCAACCGGTGTGCCGCCAAAAACTTGAAGATAGGCAATACCTGACTATTTAGGGGCACTGACCTCTTTTCTCTAAGATTGTCAGATAAAATAATGACAACAGCCAACGCAACAATCGTCTTCCGGTGGGAATAAATCAAAATTTTACCCATTTTTTTGTCTGATCAGCAAAAAATATATTTATTTTTGGTGTGAAACAGAACTTTAGTCATTAGTTTACATGCTCCAGGAGATGAAAAAGGTTGAAAATTGCTGCCTTAGGTAATTTTACCTCGTGGAGCAAATCGGTCTCTTAGCCATACACGGCAGAGCATTTTCTTTCTACAAAACGGACAGGACAAAAGAATAATCTGTCCAGCGCACTAATAAAGGGATATGAAGGTGGCCAGGAAAACTCTTTTAAACCCTCAATGGCTAATTTGGGAATTGCAGGCTCTGTGCGCTGGAGAGACACGGTAAAGATGTTATTAAACAACTCGAATACAGGAGATGCATCCCATCCAGGAGGCACTATTATTTTGATAATTGCTACTTATCTCACAGCTTTTATTCAGCATCTCAGAGGACGTTTTCAAAGCTAATACTGCCCCGCAGCCTGATCGGGATAATGTGAGGATTACCATCACAGCCCCTTCTCCCAAGCACTCCAGTTCAGTAACTGTCCTTTCTGGGGACTGTTACTCACCTGGGGTTCATGATCCCCTCTCCTGCACATTAATTTAATAATATGGCCTCCATGAGCCAGGGACAAGGACACTTACTATTCCCCTTTTTGGATGCCAACCCTGATTATAGTCTTAACTATGGCATTATGTGTGTGTGTGTGTGTGTGTGTGTGTGTGTGTGTGTGTGTTGTGTGTGTGAGAGAGAGAGAGAGAGAGAGAGAGAGAGAGAGAGAGAGAGAATAAAGTCTCAGATTCAGAATTACCAGCTTTCTCTTCTCTGTTTTTAAAGGTCAATGGCCATGGCCATGTGCTTGGTCCATAATCAGAAACTCAGCACTCCAGGGACTAACTGCTTAGGCATCCTCGGCACACATTTGGTAGAAGGAGATGCAGAACCAAATAGAGAGGCTTTGCAGGTAAAGGGGAGAGCGTAGTGACCCAGGCTCAGGCACACCCACATGGCACATGATCCCTAGTAGACGCAGATGCTGTTAAACACAGCCAGTGGCACTTCAGGGAGGCCAGAGAACCCCAGGGCATCTTGCTCAAGTACCGTTTGGGTCGATCAGGAGCAGAATTTTATTTCCTCACAACTTTTCCCTTCACCAGAATTGTATGCTGATGTAATACTCAAAGTATGAAGCCAAAAACATGTTTTGCAATCTGCTGGACCGAAGTTATTTAAGGGTTGTTTTTCCCCAGAAAGGGAAAAATTCGAAGGAAAGAATGCATACCCGTTGGCATGGTTTATTTCAATAAATGGAAATGTTCTTATCTCTATTGTAACAAACATTGAGACACTAGGCAAGACACAAAACTTTTTTGTGCCTCTGTTTTCCCATCTGTAAAATAACACAGAGAGACTGCCATTTGAAGGAAGGGTGACCTACACACTTTCTATACGGTGTCAAACAACTTTCACCTTGAGTTGGGAATGTATATTGCAGTGATGGCGAACCTATGACACGCGTGTCAGAGGTGACACGCGAACTCATTTTTTTGGTTGATTTTTCTTTGTTATATGGCATTTAAATATATAAAATAAATATCAAAAATATAAGTCTTTGTTTTACTAATGGTTGCAATATCAAAAAATTTCTATATGTGACACGGCACCAGAGTTAAGTTAGGGTTTTTCAAAATGCTGACACGCCGAGCTCAAAAGGTTCGCCATCACTGGTATATTGTATTTATAAAAAAGAAAACAAGATATGTTTTAAATAAGAAAAATAACAATGAATATTTCAGTAATATGGATTTATAAGTTTTCCTTCTTCCATTAATTATGGGAGAAAATCGACTTTTGCTGAGTCCCTAGTGCATGAGTTTCCACACGGATGCAATGGTGATCTAGCAGGTTATAAGGTTTTTGGGGGGAAGAAAGAAAGAGTGTTCAGCCCTAGCCAGTTTGGTTCAGGGTATAGAGTGTCAGCCTGTAGACAGAAGGGTCCCAGGTTTGATTCCGGTCAAGGGCACATGCCCGGGTTGCAGGCTTGATCCCCAGTAGGGGGCATGCAGGAGGCAGCCGATCAATGATTCTCTCTCATCATTGATGTTTCTATATCTCTCTCCTTCTCCTTTCCTCTCTGGAATAAAAAAAAAAATATTTTTTTTTTAAGAAAGAAAGAGTGTTCAAGTGTTCATAATACCCCAAGTCACCCAGAGCATTCTTGGTAACAGTGAGGTCTGCAAAACTCTTGCCTGCTCTTCTGGGCACTTGAGGGTTTCAGGCAATCACAGTTCATGTCCTGAGTCTTCCCAGCTATCCAAGAACCTACCTGGAATTCAGAGATGGGCGTGGCCTCACTCTGAGACAGAATGGTTGGGTGGGAAGAAAAGTGCTGGAGGGTTGTGAGGTAAAATAGGAGCACTGCCTTTGCAGAACAAGAGTAGGCCAGAATCTGCAAGAAGAGTTGAGTTCAGAGTGGAATCTTTCTGAGAATAATCAGATATTTACTTGGTAATTAATCCTATCAATTATTTCGATAATCTGATTCTGTAGAGACTCTGGGGATGATGTAAGCCAATCACACATTGTTACAGGTTAGGTTACAAGCGCCCAGGAAAGTTAATTTACTTGCCAAGCCACATTGCAAATAAATGAATAAGGAGGAATTGATACCAAAATTCCTGGGTTGAAATCCTCATATCTTTCTTTCCTCACCAGA
>NW_005362486.1:768673-778068 GCF_000412655.1 Myotis brandtii
GACCTGGAATTCTTTGCCTGGGTCTCTCTTTATAGATAGATATTTGTCCATTTTGTTCACGGTGGTTTGTTCAAGCACAACTGAACCACCTCAAAAGAAATATCCCATTGCACATTGCCCTGTTAACCTACCTGGGCTCACTGTATTGATGATATCTTGAGCCATGTGTTGATTAAATTTTCAGTTTCTGTAGAATTTCAGAGCCATAAAGGTGAAATGAGTATCTTGTTATTCATAACAAGCCACACATGGGTTAGTGAGGTGACTTTTAGAAAGAGCCTAAGGATGAGGGCTGGTTGCTGGGAGAACCCACCATGAATAGAGGGGTGAGACTTTCAGTCCCACCCCCTGATTTCCAGAGAAGGAAGACGACCTAGAGGTGGAATCAATCACCAATGGCCAATGAATTAATCAATCATGCCTATGCAAAACCTCCACGGAAAGGGTTCAGGGAACTTCCAGGCTGGGGAACCAGAACTCGTCCTCTTACCACCAATTATAGCCGGTTTGTTAGTCAGAACAAAGGTAACTCCCTGGGCTTGCAATTGGCATAAAAAAAGTATGAAAATATATACTTTAAAATATTGATTACAAGATCTATAATAGTAATGGAAAATAAGCAGGGGTGCCATCAACGAACTAGATGTTATGAGGAATCTCTCAGAATGAGATACAGATGGGATTATATCAAGCTCAAAACTCATCAGGAGAGGACTAAAGGGAGTGGTTGTGAAATCATTGCTCTAAGATGGTGGATATAAAAAGCAGAGGTAAGGAGATGGGTGAATGTTTGGGTGGAGAACAACGGAAAGAACAATTGTGGAGTTGGGCTTTGCCCTCCATCCTCTTCCTGCACCTGCTCTCAGGTACCACCGGAGCCTGACACTGGAGAGGAGAAGTGCCATGACAGGTGACACGAAAGAGAAAAGGAGCCTTAGCTTACCACCGAGCAGCTGCTAACACATTGACTCACTACCTGTACTTTCCCATCATCAACATTTTAAGACAGCTGAAAAGAGAAATTCAAGATGAAACATCTTGAGGAAGAACAACACTAGGAGAGCCCATTCATAAATCAATAGAGAGAGGCATTTTTACTATATGGGCATGATAAAGCAGGATTCGTGTCGTGAGATATTAAGTACCAGTTGGGGTACCTGCATGAAGAGCCAATGCTAACATATTCAAGACGTGAAGAGAGGGGACATCGCCGTGGATCCCACTGGGGAGGTGGAGCGTCCAGGGGAGGAATTATCCTCCCGATGCAGGAAAAGTCAGGAGACATGGGAGATAGATTCAGAGGTTTTAGCATACATTTACCAGCAAATTGAGAAATAGAGATATTTCAGAACGTTAAAGAATAAAGAAAATCATAATAGCTTACAGAGATTTTTGAGAAGATGACCTGCAAAGGAATGAGAAGGAGATGGAAATAAGATTTACCACTGGCACCTTTGGTTTCAATAAGACAATGGAGATTATCTCGAAAGTAATGAGGAAAAATAGTTTTTGAACAACAAAGAAAGCTATTTCCGGGCCATCATCATTCAAGTATAAGAACTAAACAAAGGTATCTGCAGAAATGAACAGTCTCAGAAATTGTGCTGCTCTGTGAGTATGTGATACTAATTTAGGTGAATAAAAAATCAAAGAAGATGGGATAAGATGATAACTTGGCCACCTACAGCTACTTTTATTTCCTGCTGAAATTACACTCAAATAACTCTGAAGGTATTTAAAAAGCACAACCCTTCAAAGAAAGGGAAGGTAGGAGAAAACGGCAACAGAATTGTGAGTGGTGTCAATCAAATGGACAATGAGTGAAATATTTTTGACACTTGAGAAAACCGAATCCCAAACAAGCAGGAGGGAACACGCTGAGCAAACCCAATTTGTACCAGAATTTCCAAAAGACTCAATAATCGGGGAAATGAGACACATAGAAGCCACTTTGAAGGGAAGGAACTAAGTTAATGAGGATTGGTTAAAAGCCAATTTAAGAAGCATTCAGATCCTCTCTCCAGGTAGCTTGCTGCCAGGCTTTCCCTCATGCTAATGCAACACTGGAGATCTGTATTTTGGGAGAACACACAGTAGCTCTCTGTCGGTGTCAGGTAGAGTTAGGACAAGAGTCGGAAGACTAAAAACAGGGGACTTAAGGCAGGTATGGGTGCTGGGTCTTGTCAACTCCTATCCTATTTTTCTATTCATTTCCAAGAAGGATGGCAGTTAGCTCTTCACCCACTAAGCAAGAGACTAAGTGGAATCTTCTCAGGGGATCTGACTGTGCCAAGAGGAAAGACCCAAGGAAACCAACATAAGCCATTTCCTCACTCACTGGCCCGGCCAGATCCCTCACTGTCCACAAGCCACATACTCAGAGCTTCCAATGAGCTTTGCACGGATGACTCTGAAATAAGGGCTGGGAATCAAGGCTCCCAAACAGTTGAGGATAGTGTATCATGTAAAATAGAAAAACCAAAATAGGTATAAATAAATACAGTCCAGAAAAAAAAAGAAAGGAAAAAACAGAGACCATGCAAGGAGAAAAAAGTTTTCTTATTTCTCCGCTTTCAAATAAGAAAAAATTGTAGCCATGAAACAGGAACAGGATGCCAAGTAAAGAAACATTGGGAGCTGCAAACAGAGGCCCTGGAAATTATTTTTTAAATAATATAGCAGAAAGGGAAAAGTAAGGAGAAGTATAGGAAATAGCATTGGGGAACTCTCACACAATGTGCAGCAGAAAGGAAGAAAGAAAGAAAGAAAGAAAGGAAGGAAGGAAGGAAGGAAGGAAGGAAGGAAGGAAGGAAGGAAGAAAGAAAGAAAGAAAGAAAGAAAGAAAGAAAGAAAGAAAGAAAGAAAGAAAGAAAGGGAAAACAGGAAAGCAAAGATGAAATTAGAGGACCAGGCAAGAAGGTACAAATATAGATACACACTATCCCGGTAACAGGATTGTAGGTCCTCATGAAATCAAAGGATTGTAACTGTGGGGATATTCAAGCAAGTGAATGGAGAGGATCGAGTGTGAGGGAAGGAAATTAGCAAAGAGTCTTGTCAAAAAAGAAAACAAGGGAGAAAATGTCCTTTTAGTATTCCCCCATGCTGCAGCAAGGCCATATAAAATAAAAATGGAAAAGCAATCCTGAGACTTAGCAATTAACAAGCCATTGGTCATTCGGGCCTTGGCAAGCTAAGGGCCATAGCCGTTATCGGGACAGCATCCAGCTGGCACTAGACTGAGTACGAGCTGATAAATGAGAAAATGACTATTAGCTACTTAATAAGATTTTCTCTTTAAGGCTGGAGGTGTGAACAGGAGTGTGCTGTGCAGTTGGACCTGTGTGACTTCACGTCGGCCATATGCAGTCTGCTAGAAAGGTTCAGCCTCGAACAGTGATTTTCAACCATTTCCACCCCATGGCACACATTAATTAAAATTACGTGGCACACCAAGATATATTTTTTGCTGATCTGACAAAAAATAGGTATAATTTTGATTCTTTCCCAGCGGACAACTATTGTTGTGTTGGTTGTTGTTATTTTTTTATTTGACCATCTAAGGGAAAAGAGGTCTGTGTCTCTGAAGAAATAGTCAGGTATTGCATGTTGTTGTTTTTTAACTCTTTTTTAAAAAATATATTTTATTGATTTTACAGAGAAGATGGGAGAGGGATAGAGAGTTAGAAACATCGATGAGAGAGAAACTTCGATTGGCTGCCTCCTGCACGCCCCCTACTGGGGATGTGCCCGCAACCAAGGTACATGCCCTTGACCGGAATTGAACCTGGGACTCTTCAGTCCGCAGGCTGACGCTCTATCCACTGAGCCAAACCAGTCAGGGCAGGTATTGCATGTTTTAAACATTCTTGCAGCACACTGGTTGAAAACCGCTGGCCTAAAAGACAGATGACTGAAACCCACCTCCCAGGCCTACAGTGAATGACAGTTTTCTCAAAAGCAAAATAAAAGCAAAACCAAAATAAAAACACAGGGAAGAACAGCCATATCCCACCAGGGGAGGGAGTCTCAGGGCTTTCCTTTGTCAGATCACCTCAGAGCCTTCCTCCTCACAGGCTCGGGCTAAGAAATAGAGGTTCCCTGCTATCCTAAAGCTCAATGCTCCTAGGAACCCTTTCGTAAGCCAAAAGGGCATAAAACAAAAAAGCCATGACCTTAGTGTTAGCGAGGTAGCTAGATATTAATAAAGAGAAGGGAGCAAAGGGAATCAGACATTATTAAGTCTAAGAAACTAAGGCGCTGAATCAGATAAGCATGCTTTAATAGAAAGGGGTAATATTCATGGACACCCCAGGGACTGCAGCATTGCCCCACCAAAGGGATTAACACCCCTCCCTCATGTAGGAAGCCTGGACCAGCTTTCTAATCTCCAGTCCACTCACCCGGACTAGGGGGGTGAGGGAATGAATAGTAAAGGAGAAATCCCTCTACTGGGCACATGCCCAGTAGAAACCAAGATGGTACAGGGGCCCTCACTGGTGTGGCTCAGTTGGTTAGAGTGTCCTCCTTGCACCTACGTGTCATGGGTTCAGTTCCTACTCAGGGCAGAGGTTGTGGGTTAGATCCCCTGTCTGGGCACGTAATGGATGCAACCGATCAATGTTTCTCACATCGATGTTTCTTTTTTCTCTATCCCTCTACCTTCCTCTCTCTCTAGAATCAATAAACACATATCCTCATGTGAGGATTTTAAAAAGAGAAAAAAGAAAAAGATGGTACAGGGGATGGTACTGTGAGGCATGTACAGTAGGAGCCAAGATGGCAATCATAAAGGGCAGAGCCTAGCCTGGGGTAAAGATTCCAATTGGATAAGGAACTCAGAAGCCCAGAAGATGTAGGAGGAGGGCCCCACACCAGCTCATGAAGGAAGGATGGGGAAATTAGCCGGTTAGTTTGAAAGAGCATCTGGTCCTTCCCAAGCTTGAGACAACACCATCAGTCTAACAAAGGTGAGCTCTCACTCTCTCTCCCTGGCTCCAGAGCACGCGTGTCTCTCTTCATAGCAGCCCCATGGGCCTGGCAGCCCTGTGGCCTCACAACAGTGGGAATCCAAGCTCAAACACAAGCCTGGGTACAACAGCACAATGCCAACACAATGACAACAACACAGAGACTAAGGGACAGGAGATGAGCTGGACTAAGCTTTGCATGGCACAGAATTTCTGGACACCAGTCCTATTTCTAGGCCTGATGAAGACAAGGCTAGAGTTTTCTACAGTGGGACAGACAGGGTGAGACACCAGGAACCTGGGGGCAGCCTTCCATTTTTATTTCAATGTATCTCACCACTATATTCCATCCTCCCATGCATGGGTCCCCAGACATGCTTTTCTTGCAACTCCATTCAAGGACCCCATTTCCACGGGCAACATTAGGACATATCTTGCTAACGGATATGCAAAATGAACTGAGATCAAGCACAGATGTTCATAGACATAGCTCAACCAATGTATCTCACCACTATATCCCATCCTCCCATGCGTGGGTCCCAGACATGCTTTTCTTGCGACTCCACAAAAGAACCCCATTTCCACGGGCAACATTAGGACATATCTTGCTAACGGATATGCAAAATGAACTGAGATCAAGCACAGATGTTCATAGACATAGCTCAAAGCTCTGGCAGCTGGATGCTGAGATGTTGTGTGGGAAGGACCGCTGCTGGTGAGGGGCACTTCTGCTGCAAAACAAATGCTGAACGCTTTTTTACTTTTTTCTCCGTGTGTGTGTATGTGTGTGTGTGTATGTGAGTGTGAGTGTGAGTGTGTGTGTGTGTGTGTGTGTGTGTGTGTGTGTGTTTAAAGTGAAATCCTCTTTCGATTTCTTTAGGTTAATGAACAGCTTAGTAGGTCTTTTGTAAAAGTGAAGCGGTGTAATGTGAACTTTGGAAAAGTAGGGGGGATACCTGTGCCCTGAATAAGGTTGGCACTGGAATATTTCCAGCCTCAAATTCCCTTTGAGCCATCCTGACAGTTGCATACTATCGACTCTTTAATCTCAGACCTAGATCTTCTTACACGTACACCTTGTCCTCTCAGACCTTCCCAGCTTCTTCACTCACCTGCATTTATACCCGGACATCAGCAGCCTTGTGCCTCCTGCCCCACCCCACAATTCACCCAGCAGCTAGAACCAGGCTTAGAGCAAGCTCAAACCCTACTGCCTGGAAAGGAACCAAGGAACAAGCATGGGAGGGAGCAAATGGTAAGAAGGCAGTGCGTTCACTCACCTGCATTTATACCCGGGCATCAGCAGCCTTGTGCCTCCTGCCCCACACGAGCAGGGGCACCCACCCCACAATTCACCCAGCAGCTAGAATCCAGGCTTAGAGCAAGCTCAAACCTTACTGCCTGGAAAGGAACCAAGGGACAAGCATGGGAGGGAGCAAATGGTAAGAAGGCAGTGCCTAAGGAGAGGGGCACTCACTACCCTACTGTGTGTCTCAGAAGCTGAGGGTGACGTGATGATCCGTGTTCGGCAGGATGCCTGGCCTGTGGAAAGCATGAAAGTCATTTGTTTGGGTGGTTGATGTTATTCAGACAGAACCACCAGCTCACCTGCCACCAGTCACAGCTAAAAGGAAGCAGTCATGAAGAGGTGAAGGTGAGGGTGTGAACTCCCCATTGTGTGCCTGGCTACTTGCATGCCTTTATTATTTCCCTCATCGTGGTGATAATAAGCATGAAAGTCATTTGTTTGGGTGGTTGATGTTGTTATTCAGACAGAACCACCAGCTCACCTGCCACCAGTCTCAGCTAAAAGGAAGCAGTCAGGAAGAGGTGAAGGTGAGGGTGTGAACTCCCCATAATGTGCCTGGCTATTTGCATGCCTTTATTATTTCCCTCATCGTGGTGATAATGCGACAAGCCTCCAATTCAACCCCAATTTTCTGATGATGAAAACAAGGCTTAGAGAAGAAAGAGCCTTGCCTGGAGCTATGAAGTGCCTGAGCCAGGATCTGAACCAGCCCATCCACACCCACACCTCCGGGGAAGCATTTCACAGTGAGTGGGGAGGTGACTACAGCACCTCATTTTTAAGGCGTTTGCTTCTCCCATGGAGGTAACCTTCCAGAACCTTACGCCATGCCACATCCACAGGCTGAACTGGGAGGACTGAGTAGTCCTCAGGCTTTGACTGAACAAAAGGTATTCCAGGGCATTATGTCCTGTCTCCTCCAGGGAAGGGACTATCAGATTACAGAATTTGGCCTGGAGGCATGCTCTCCCCTCCCCTTTTCCATTTCTCCCTAAATTAGTTTTCATTTCATAACAGCCATTAGCTGAGCTCTGGGAATGGGAGTGTAAAAATCCCCCTCACCTTGGGGTCCTAACTGGCAGCAGTTCCTTGAAACTCTGCAATCAGAGCGCCCCTTAAGCATCAAAACCTCATCAATTAGGCCTCAGTGTACAGGCATCACGTGGCTGGCAGGTCACACTGAGTGGGACGCGGAGGAGTGCCAGAGGCCTCATTACCGGCCTCAGCTTTTGTGAAATTCCTGAATAAGCAGCGCATGGAGTGTCTGCAGAAGGACTGCATTTTATTCTTCTGGCTTTAACAACCGCTTTTACGGACAATTTAACACTGTGGGTTGCCAGCTGTGTTAATGTCTGACCCCTCCTTTCAGATGCCGGCCCTGTGAAATGGCCTCAGAGCTGTCTATGGTGCCCTCCTCTTCCCCAGCAAACTATGCCTTTCTGAACGTCAGGTCCAGGCTGCACACCAAGGACAAAGAGAGTCTCACCCCAGCCTGCACACACACCCTTGCACATGCACCCTGCATACACATACTTGCACACACCTACTGCACACACACACTTGTGCGCGCACACTTGCACACACACCCTGCATACATACCCTGCACACACACCATTGCACACACATCCTGCACACACGCCCTTGCACAAACTGCTACCTGAGCCCATGGCAAAAATACGAATTCTTAACGGTGGAGCAACTAAGTCCTTTGAAATTTGTGTTCCCATCACACTTCCTGGATCACTGAGCAAAGGTTACAAATGGTGGAGTGGGGGCTGAGGGGTAATGCCCAGAGTCTAGACTGGCCTTGGTGATAGGCACCAGATGAGGAGGGAACGTGTAGTTTTGGTCTCAGTAACTGTACGTAGCCTCTGCACTGAAGGGGCTATTGCAGCCTGTTTATCCCTTGATGTAGGCCCAGCTGAGTGAAGCCCATGTCTCTATTGTCTGGTTGCTCAGGATGAGCCTCATGGACTGGCACCAATGCAGATCCAAGGCTTGCTCCTTGGTCACAGGTTCAGGAACTGAACCTGAGTTTGCTCAGTTTGCTCAGGGCTGACTAGGCCCTAGGGCAGCTAATATACTGACCAAGTGCCTGTTGGACATATTTGAGGCAGGAAAGTGAGACTAGGGAGCAAGAGCATCAAACTCCTCCCCTCCCCTTTTCCATCTTGGCTGGGACATGGCAGCCATGACCTTCACTGACAAACCTGTTCCCCTGCATCCCCTTCCCCACGTTCCTGAAATTAAGACAAACAAAACTGGTCTCAACCAGATTCAGCAGACCTACTGACCTAAGAGTGACGAACAGGGCCATTATCATATCTTTATAATAAATGTGCATTACAGGTTTGGGACTCCACTAGCCCCCAATCTTCATGAGAGTTCCAGAAGGAGCAAAAAAGGAATCGCCATCTGGAGAGGAGGGAAAAGAACAAGCCACTTAGGCAGTTACCCTCATGTCAGAAACCCAGGACCAACCTAGCCCACGTGGGCACCTCTTGCCCACGTTTAATAAAATCATACCCAGACCCTATGGGGGTGTCCCCTTCTCCGAAGTCAACCTCTCTCACTTCACAAATGCATTCTAGCTCTTTGATGAATTAACTATGCTTTGTGAAGTCTTTCTGTCACACCCTCGAATCCTTTCTTAAGCCCTGACAAGAATCTGGACCCTGAATTGGGTTGATGCCTCCCTTAGCACTTAGGCAGTTACCCCCATGTCAGAAACCCAGGACCAACCTAGCCCACGTGGGCACCTCTTGCCCACGTTTAATAAAATCATACCCAGACCCTATGGGGGTGTCCCCTTCTCCGAAGTCAACCTCTCTCACTTCACAAATGCATTCTAGCTCTTTGATGAATTAACTATGCTTTGTGAAGTCTTTCTGTCACACCCTCGAATCCTTTCTTAAGCCCTGACAAGAATCTGGACCCTGAATTGGGTTGGTGCCTCCCTTAGCCTCCCCAGACACCACCCGGCATATTGATAAGCTAGACCAGTGGTCGGCAAACTCATTAGTCAACAGAGCCAAATATCAACAGTACGATTGAAATTTCTTTTGAAAGCCAAATTTTTTAAACTTAAACTATATAGGTAGGTACATTGTTATTAA
>NW_005362486.1:779889-856834 GCF_000412655.1 Myotis brandtii
GTTTTGAGGGCAACATGAGGCCCTCACTGGGTGGTGGTATCCCAGAGTCTCTGTTAGAAGCAAATTAAAATCCTCTCTGAAAGAGCACAGCTTCGAATCAGACATCAAAAAGTTCCCACAGATAGAGTTCCAAAGAGCATGAGCTCAAAGCAAAAAGACCAGAACTCACGAGGAGCCGTGACTGGCTAGGAGACTTGGGACTGCAGAGAATTGAGAAAAAGCAATTAAAAGAAAATAATAGATGATAAGTATGCTTCATATGTTTTAAGACAGTAAAGTACTGAAAGGCCAACCAAGTAGATTTTTAAAAAACATCTACTACCATTCTAGAAATGAAAGAGAAATAAACCCAAAATGTATGACAAAGTCAAGGGACATCCAACTTCAAGCATGATAAGAAGAAGAAAAAAGCAACATGGAACAAAGAAAAGCAAATAGCAAAATGGTGGATATACATTTAACTATGTTAGCAATCTTATTAAATTTAGTTTATTAAATTAGAGTAAATCTAATGGAAAGACTAAGATTGCTAAGGAGTAAACCAAAATATAAGTGATTTACCAAAAAATGTGACTTAAATATAAAGATATAGAAAGATTGAAAGTATAAGGATACAAAACATAATGTGTCCCAAGCAAGCACTGACACTCTTCCTGACCCAAACACCACTAGGAAATGTGTGTTTTAAAATATGTGACAACTTGGACCTTAAAAACACACACACAAAAAACAAAAGAAGGTATTTTGTAATTATAATAGGGTCAATCCACTAGAAATATATCATAATCCTGTTTCTTTATACACCCAATAACTTCATTTCAAAATATATAAAGCAAGATAAAACTAAAAGGGAAAATAGATAATTCCACATTATTACAGCTCCCTCAACCTCAGCTCTTTCAATAGAAGTTAAAATAAGGATAAAACATTGTAAAAATATAGAAGAGCTGAGCAA
Organism: Myotis brandtii; assembly: GCF_000412655.1. NCBI lineage: Eukaryota > Metazoa > Chordata > Mammalia > Chiroptera > Vespertilionidae > Myotis > Myotis brandtii. The sequence goes on from NW_005362486.1 coordinate 780,845, forward strand.
CATAAATAATAAATGTGACCTAGTTGATATTTATAAAATGTTGATCCAATAACCAACAACAGATATTGGCATACTTTTTCTTAAAGGACAAGATAATAAATACTTTAGACTTGCAGGCATATGATCTCTACTGCAGCTACTCAGCTTTGCCATTATAGGTGAAAGCAGCCATAGACAATATGTAAATGAATGGACATAGCTGTATTCCAATAACACTTTATTTTATAAAAACAGGTGGTCATTATAATTGTGAGTTATCCTTTGCCAACCCCTGACCTAGAATATACATTTCTTTCACATTCATGTCAGAAAATTTCTTCCAAATTGGGCGAATGCTGGGTCATAACACAAGTCTCAACAAATTTCAAAGAATTTAGATCATTCAGAATATTGCCTGACCACAGTAAATTTAAGCTAGAAATAAATGGATAAGGTAGGTAGAAAATTCTTACTATGAAATTAAGCACCACACTTTAAAATATGTCAAAAAATAACAAAGTAAATTAAAGTATTTTTCACTTAATTATAATAAAATTGCCCACATAACAAAACTTACAAGATGTCATGAAGCTTAACTTAGAGGGAAAATTATAGCCAAAAAAAATTATCTAAGAATCTATGTCAAGGAATTAGAAAACCAGCAGCAAGTTAAACCCATGAAAAGAAAAGTAATAAGAATAAATGTATAAATTACTGAAATATTTAAAAGGCATACAGTGGAGAAAATTAACCAAAAGTTGATATTTGAAATAATAATAAAATTGAGATAACTCTTACAAGACTAAAAAAGTAAATAAAGAGAAAAGAAAGGCACAGATTGACAAGATCAGAAATGAAAAAGGAGCTATCACTAACACATTTTAAGATGGTGACTATTTTGTGGTAATAAATTTAACATTTCTGTCGAAAAGAATAATGTTTTGGTGGTAGGTAGCTGTTCTTTCCCTTGCTTCTTTTGACATAGTCCACCACCTTGATAAATGCGTCCTATACATGAATTTTGGGCTTGGCTTTGTGCCTTGACTGGGCCAATGCAATACATGTGAGCTGACAATTAGTGAGCAAAAGTTTTAAATGTGCTTGCATGGTTTGGTTTTGTTACTTGTCCATTTACCACCCACTAAAAGAAGAAGAGGTCCTATGTAGACTGAATAAGGCTGTGGAACTGACCTGAACTTGACCTACAACCTGGAGTCAAGCCCAGCTGAGTTCAGCAGAACCACACCTGACCTACAGATGTGTGAAAATCAACCCCAAAACAAAGGCTGTGGGAAGCCACTCGGTTTTAGAGCTGTTTAGCATAATTGCAATCTGTTTTGACCAATATACCCTGGAAAAAAAAATAAAATTTACCAGTTTTGAAAAAAGAAGAAGTAGAAAATCTAAATATTCTTACTATATTAGATAAGAGTAATTTAGGTGCAAAATAAGCATTTAAAAACAAACTTCCTCAGGCCTTGACAACTTCATCAGTAATTCTTCCTAAATTATTTAAGAAGCATTATCAATATTGCAAAAATTCTTCCACAGAATGGGAAAAGTGTGAACATTCCATAACTCACTTTGAAAAGGGTGGATTACGCCCTGGCCGGGTGACTCAGTTGGTTGCAGTATCGTCCTCTACACCAAAAGGTTGTGGGTTTGATTGCTGGTTAGGGAACATACCCAGATTGCAGGTTCGAACCCTGTCTGGGGCGCTTATGGGAGACAACCTATTGATGTCTCTCTGTCTCTCTCTGTCTCTCTCTCTCTCTCAAATCAATAAACGTATTCTCTGATAAGGATTTTTTAAAAAAGTGTGGATTACAAATCCTGACAAAAACATTCAAGGGGAATTAAGACTAATCTCTCTTACAAATCACTTGACAAGTAAGAAGACACATAAATGGAGAGATACCAAATGGAAAACTCATTATTGTTGAACATGTTAATTCTGCACAATTGACCTATTGATTCAATGAAACTATAATCACTATCTAAGCATATTTGGTTTGTGTGCAAACTGTCAAATTGTTTCTTAAAGTTACATAGTAACACAAAGGACAGAGAATAGCTATAACATTCTTGATAAAGAACCACACACAAAAAAATAATTTGGAGAACCTATGCTATCAGCAATATTATAAAGCTACAGCTAGTAAAACAGGTGGGATTAGGTAAATAATAGATAAACATGCCAATGAAAAAGGACATAAATTCTAGAAACACACACATACACAACGTAAAGTACTCTAATTTTATGGCAAAAATACCACTTCAGCCCGGCCAGTGTGGCTCAGTGGTTGAGCGTCAACCTATGAATCAGGAGGTCACAGTTCGATTCCCAATCAGGGAACATGCCCGGGTTGTGGCCTCGATCCCCTGTGGGGGGTGTGCAGGAGACAGCTGATCAGTGATTTCATCATTGACATTTCTCTCTCTCCCTCTCCCTTCCTCTCTGAAATCAATAAAAAATATATTTAAAAAAAATACCACTTCAGTGCAGTGGGAGAAATGATAATTTTCCCATAAATGGTGCTTATCAACTGGATACCTAAATGGAAAAAACCTTAAAAAAAAAAAGAAATCACTTGACAAAAGCCAATCCCCACTAATAATTTAGAGAACAACAGCACTTAGCAAATTAAGAGGAGAAGAAAGCTTTCTTATTCTAACAAATTGTATATTAAAATGGGAGACATCTGTAATACTAACAACAATAAAATAAAAGATTTTAAAATAAAATAAATAAATAATAGAAGCAAATATCATTTTGTTTGTGGTCTATGGTAAGCTTACCCCCTGAGTTTGGGAAGAAATAAGCATGCATATTACTGTCAGTTCTACTCAGCACTATTCAGTCCCTGCAGGTGCATTAAGTAAGGAAGATAAAGAAAAAAGGTGAAAATAATAAAGAAGGTATAACACTATAATGATTCAAATATGAAATCGCCACAAAAAACAACAGCATATAGATTACTTATTAAAATTAGTAATAAATCTAGCAGGGTACTTGGATTAAAAAGATAAACCAAGTTGATTTTTTGGTACAAATGTAAGCAGAATTTTAAAATAAACCATGTCATTTATAACAGCATAAGGATTCAAATTAGTCTAATGAAACGTGCCAGATTCTACAATAAAGCCGCAAAATATTACTGAGAGAAATTGAAGAAGACTTAAATAAATGGATAAATAAGACAACTTAAAAAAACTGAAAGAGACAAATTAAGATATGAATTCTCAAACTGATCTATAAAATTTTATGAAATGCCAATAAAAACTCCAGCAGAATATTTCTTTTGGAAATGGACAACTTGCCTTTAAAATTTATATGGAAAGACAATAAAAATTTAAAATAAAAATGTGTTAAGTCAATTGACTAGCCAGATGAAAAAAATGAATCTTCACTCCTATCTCTCACTATATCTGGAAAATAATTCAAAATGGAACGTAGCTCTAAAGGTGAAAAATTGAACAATAAAACTTTCAGAAGAAAACATAAAAGGGTATTTTTTTACTATATTGTGGTAAGACAAAGATTTCCTTAATGCATACAACCACCAACCATAAAGAATATGATAGATACATTATACTACATTAAAACTAAGAAATTTTATTTATCAAAAGACAGCGGTAAGAGTGTGAAAAGTATAGGAAAAAATATGCGTATTATCCAAATAGGGACTTGCATCTAGAATATTTAAAAATTCTTAGTTGTCAATACTCAAAAAATAGATGGGTCAATGTCTTGAATAGGCATTTCCCAAGGTGGTGTATCCATATAGCCAACAAAATTAGAAAATGGACTTAATTAGCTAAAGAAATGCCAATTGAAACTATCAGGTGATTACACATTTTCCCAAATGGATAAAATACAAAAAACAGACAGTTCTAAATTCAGTGATGTGGAACAACTGTAACGTTGATACACTTGCTTATGGAAATATTAATTAATACAAGAATTTTGCAAAAGTGTTAGCAGTACCTACTAAAGTGGAATATATGAATACCTATGAATCAGCAATTCTATTGGATCCCAAAGAGCATGAGCTCAAAGCAAAAAGACCAGAACTCACGAGGAGCCATGACTGGCTAGGAGACTCGGACTGCAGAGAATTGAGAAAAAGCAATTAAAAGAAAAGAATAGATGATAAGTATGCTTCATATGTTTTAAGACGGTAAAGTACTGAAAGGCCAACCAAGTAGATTTTAAAAAAACATCTAATACCATTCTAGAAATGAAAGAGAAATAAACCCAAAATGTATGACAAAGTCAAGGGACATCCAACTTCAAGCATGATAAGAAGAAGAAAAAAGCAACATGGAACAAAGAAAAGCAAATAGCAAAATGGTGGATATACATTTAACTATGTTAGCAATCTTATTAAATTTAGTTTATTAAATTAGAGTAAATCTAATGGAAAGACTAAGATTGCTAAGGAGTAAACCAAAATATAAGTGATTTACCAAAAAATGTGACTTAAATATAAAGATATAGAAAGATTGAAAGTATAAGGATACAAAAATAATGTGTCCCAAGCAAGCACTGACACTCTTCCTGACCCAAACACCACTAGGAAATGTGTGTTTTAAAATATGTGACAACTTGCACCTTAAAAACACACACACAAAAAACAAAAGAAGGTATTTTGTAATTATAATAGGGTCAATCCACTAGAAATATATCATAATCCTGTTTCTTTATACACCCAATAACTTCATTTCAAAATATATAAAGCAAGATAAAACTAAAAGGGAAAATAGATAATTCCACATTATTACAGCTCCCTCAACCTCAGCTCTTTCAATAGAAGTTAAAATAAGGATAAAACATTGTAAAAATATAGAAGAGCTGAGCAACATAAATAATAAATGTGACCTGGTTGATATTTATAAAATGTTGATCCAATAACCAACAACAGATATTGGCATACTTTTTCTTAAAGGACAAGATAATAAATACTTTAGACTTGCAGGCATATGATCTCCACTGCAGCTACTCAGCTTTGCCATTATAGGTGAAAGCAGCCATAGACAATATGTAAATGAATGGACATAGCTGTATTCCAATAACACTTTATTTTATAAAAACAGGTGGTCATTATAATTGTGAGTTATCCTTTGCCAACCCCTGACCTAGAATATACATTTCTTTCAAATTCATGTCAGAAAATTTCTTCCAAATTGGGCGAATGCTGGGTCATAACACAAGTCTCAACAAATTTCAAAGAATTTAGATCATTCAGAATATTGCCTGACCACAGTAAATTTAAGCTAGAAATAAATGGATAAGGTAGGTAGAAAATTCTTACTATGAAATTAAGCACCACACTTTAAAATATGTCAAAAAATAACAAAGTAAATTAAAGTATTTTTCACTTAATTATAATAAAATTGCCCACATAACAAAACTTACAAGATGTCATGAAGCTTAACTTAGAGGGAAAATTATAGCCAAAAAAAATTATCTAAGAATCTATGTCAAGGAATTAGAAAACCAGCAGCAAGTTAAACCCATGAAAAGAAAAGTAATAAGAATAAATGTATAAATTACTGAAATATTTAAAAGGCATACAGTGGAGAAAATTAACCAAAAGTTGATATTTGAAATAATAATAAAATTGAGATAACTCTTACAAGACTAAAAAAGTAAATAAAGAGAAAAGAAAGGCACAGATTGACAAGATCAGAAATGAAAAAGGAGCTATCACTAACACATTTTAAGATGGTGACTATTTTGTGGTAATAAATTTAACATTTCTGTCGAAAAGAATAATGTTTTGGTGGTAGGTAGCTGTTCTTTCCCTTGCTTCTTTTGACATAGTCCACCACCTTGATAAATGCGTCCTATACATGAATTTTGGGCTTGGCTTTGTGCCTTGACTGGGCCAATGCAATACATGTGAGCTGACAATTAGTGAGCAAAAGTTTTAAATGTGCTTGCATGGTTTGGTTTTGTTACTTGTCCATTTACCACCCACTAAAAGAAGAAGAGGTCCTATGTAGACTGAATAAGGCTGTGGAACTGACCTGAACTTGACCTACAACCTGGAGTCAAGCCCAGCTGAGTTCAGCAGAACCACACCTGACCTACAGATGTGTGAAAATCAACCCCAAAACAAAGGCTGTGGGAAGCCACTCGGTTTTAGAGCTGTTTAGCATAATTGCAATCTGTTTTGACCAATATACCCTGGAAAAAAAATAAAATTTACCAGTTTTGAAAAAAGAAGAAGTAGAAAATCTAAATATTCTTACTATATTAGATAAGAGTAATTTAGGTGCAAAATAAGCATTTAAAAACAAACTTCCTCAGGCCTTGACAACTTCATCAGTAATTCTTCCTAAATTATTTAAGAAGCATTATCAATATTGCAAAAATTCTTCCACAGAATGGGAAAAGAGTGAACATTCCATAACTCACTTTGAAAAGGGTGGATTACGCCCTGGCCGGGTGACTCAGTTGGTTGCAGTATCGTCCTCTACACCAAAAGGTTGTGGGTTTGATTGCTGGTTAGGGAACATACCCAGATTGCAGGTTCGAACCCTGTCTGGGGCGCTTATGGGAGACAACCTATTGATGTCTCTCTGTCTCTCTCTGTCTCTCTCTCTCTCTCAAATCAATAAACGTATTCTCTGATATGGATTTTTTTAAAAAGTGTGGATTACAAATCCTGACAAAAACATTCAAGGGGAATTAAGACTAATCTCTCTTACAAATCACTTGACAAGTAAGAAGACACATAAATGGAGAGATACCAAATGGAAAACTCATTATTGTTGAACATGTTAATTCTGCACAATTGACCTATTGATTCAATGAAACTATAATCACTATCTAAGCATATTTGGTTTGTGTGCAAACTGTCAAATTGTTTCTTAAAGTTACATAGTAACACAAAGGACAGAGAATAGCTATAACATTCTTGATAAAGAACCACACACACACACACAAAAAAAATAATTTGGAGAACCTATGCTATCAGCAATATTATAAAGCTACAGCTAGTAAAACAGGTGGGATTAGGTAAATAATAGATAAACATGCCAATGAAAAAGGACATAAATTCTAGAAACACACACATACACAACGTAAAGTACTCTAATTTTATGGCAAAAATACCACTTCAGCCCGGCCAGTGTGGCTCAGTGGTTGAGCGTCAACCTATGAATCAGGAGGTCACAGTTCGATTCCCAATCAGGGAACATGCCCGGGTTGTGGGCTCGATCCCCTGTGGGGGGTGTGCAGGAGACAGCTGATCAGTGATTTCATCATTGACATTTCTCTCTCTCCCTCTCCCTTCCTCTCTGAAATCAATAAAAAATATATTTAAAAAAAATACCACTTCAGTGCAGTGGGAGAAATGATAATTTTCCCATAAATGGTGCTTATCAACTGGATACCTAAATGGAAAAAACCTTAAAAAAAAAAGAAATCACTTGACAAAAGCCAATCCCCACTAATAATTTAGAGAACAACAGCACTTAGCAAATTAAAAGGAGAAGAAAGCTTTCTTATTCTAACAAATTGTATATTAAAATGGGAGACATCTGTAATACTAACAACAATAAAATAAAAGATTTTAAAATAAAATAAATAAATAATAGAAGCAAATATCATTTTGTTTGTGGTCTATGGTAAGCTTACCCCCTGAGTTTGGGAAGAAATAAGCATGCATATTACTGTCAGTTCTACTCAGCACTATTCAGTCCCTGCAGGTGCATTAAGTAAGGAAGATAAAGAAAAAAGGTGAAAATAATAAAGAAGGTATAACACTATAATGATTCAAATATGAAATCGCCACAAAAAACAACAGCATATAGATTACTTATTAAAATTAGTAATAAATCTAGCAGGGTACTTGGATTAAAAAGATAAACCAAGTTGATTTTTTGGTACAAATGTAAGCAGAATTTTAAAATAAACCATGTCATTTATAACAGCATAAGGATTCAAATTAGTCTAATGAAACGTGCCAGATTCTACAATAAAGCCGCAAAATATTACTGAGAGAAATTGAAGAAGACTTAAATAAATGGATAAATAAGACAACTTAAAAAAAACTGAAAGAGACAAATTAAGATATGAATTCTCAAATTGATCTATAAAATTTTATGAAATGCCAATAAAAACTCCAGCAGAATATTTCTTTTGGAAATGGACAACTTGCCTTTAAAATTTATATGGAAAGACAATAAAAATTTAAAATAAAAATGTGTTAAGTCAATTGACTAGCCAGATGAAAAAAATGAATCTTCACTCCTATCTCTCACTATATCTGGAAAATAATTCAAAATGGAACGTAGCTCTAAAGGTGAAAAATTGAACAATAAAACTTTCAGAAGAAAACATAAAAGGGTATTTTTTTACTATATTGTGGTAAGACAAAGATTTCCTTAATGCATACAACCACCAACCATAAAGAATATGATAGATACATTATACTACATTAAAACTAAGAAATTTTATTTATCAAAAGACAGCGGTAAGAGTGTGAAAAGTATAGGAAAAAATATGCGTATTATCCAAATAGGGACTTGCATCTAGAATATTTAAAAATTCTTAGTTGTCAATACTCAAAAAATAGATGGGTCAATGTCTTGAATAGGCATTTCCCAAGGTGGTGTATCCATATAGCCAACAAAATTAGAAAATGGACTTAATTAGCTAAAGAAATGCCAATTGAAACTATCAGGTGATTACACATTTTCCCAAATGGATAAAATACAAAAAACAGACAGTTCTAAATTCAGTGATGTGGAACAACTGTAACGTTGATACACTTGCTTATGGAAATATTAATTAATACAAGAATTTTGCAAAAGTGTTAGCAGTACCTACTAAAGTGGAATATATGAATACCTATGAATCAGCAATTCTATTGGATCACAGTAGAAGCACATATCTATGTATATACCAAACGACATACACAAGGAAGTTCACAGCAAGTTCATAGTTGTAATAGACAAATGCTGAAATTAACCCCATGTCTATTGATGGTCAAATGGATAACAGCAATAAAATTCTACACCCATGAAATGAACTATATTTACTTTCAACATCATGATGAGTATCACAAACATATCTTTGAACAAAAGAAGTCAGACATAAACAATGATATGCTGTATAGTTCTATTGTATAAAGTTCACAAAGGCAGAGCTAATCTCTGCTTTTAGAATGCAGGGTAGTTGCTAACCTAGGGTGAAAGGTTAACAAAAGGGTCATGAGAGAAGCCTCTATGGTGCTGGAATACCCTATCTCTTCCTCTAGGTGCTACCTATATGGGTGTTGTCACTATTTAAAATTTCTTCTAACTAGGCACTTCTGATTTCTGAGCTTTTCTGCAAGTACAGTATATTGCAATAAAAAAATTGTCAAGCAATTTTGAAATAAAAGTATTTTCAGATAAGCCAAACTGAAACATTATACCAACAAGCCATTCATAGAGGCATTTCTAAGGGCTTTGATATGGAAGAAGTAAGCTGAATCCAGAGAGAATATCTGAAATAGAGAAAGTGGTGGTTAGCAAAAAAAAAAAAGAAAAAAGAAAAAAAAAGCAAATAGGTGGTTAAGCTAAACAAATATTGGTTTAAGATAGTTTGAACCAATTAATGATTTTTAATTTGTCAGATAACTTTCAGTTTTAAGATGAATAAGATCTGAGGATCTAATGTATATAGCAGGATGGCCATAGTTGACACAGCATGTCTAATTGAAATTTGTTAAGAGAGTAGAATTTAAATGTTTTCACCAAAAAAACAACAAACCAAATATATATTTGAGGGGATGAATGTGTTAATTAACTTAATTGAGGGAATCCTTAAAAATAAATTAGAAAAAGTATATCCATGAGAAAATGAAAAAGCTTTCAAAGTTCCTTTTATTCTATTTTTAATTTTTTTTTTTTGTTAATCCTCACCCAAGGATATTTTTCCATTGGTTTTTTTAGAGAGAGTGGAAGGAAGGGGGAGAGACAGAGAAAGAGGGAAATATCCATGTGAGAGAGACACATCGATTGGTTGCGTTCTGCACGTGTCCTGACCAGGGCTGGAGTTTGAGCCTGCAACCAAGGTATTTGCCCTTGGCCGAAATCAAACCCAGAACCCTTCAGGCTGTGGGTTGATGTTTTATCCACTGAGCCAAACCAGCTAGGGCCAAAGTTCCTTTTATTGATCAGAGAGTTTACATTGACCATTGATTCTCTCTTATCATTGATGTTTCTATCTCTCTCCCTCTCTCTTCCTCTCTGAAATCAATAAAAAAATTCTTTTTTAAAGAAGTGAACGTTAAGTTTTGGTACATCAGTTCTGTAACATGAATTTTGGATTGTGAGGAAATGTGTTTTTTTTTTTCCTTTTTCTTTAATATTTTTGGTGAAATTATCAGGGATCCAGATAGTTATATTCTTTTCATGAGTTTGTCTGATAACAAAGTTCCCAATTTGACTTGACATTTCAGTTCCAACTGATCATTGGCTCTCTATGTATGCTTTTGAGTGACTTGATCTGCAATTTCCAAGATTTTAAGTTTTTTTAAAAAAGAAATAGCTTTAGTCCTTGTCCTTAAATGTTTTGAAATTCATGTGTGATAAATTACTTTGATACTCACCTGCACAAAGGTTGATCATCCAGCATAAAGATAATTCAGTATCTTTTCATTGTCACTGTATCTCTCCTATATAATACACACATACACACCCCATTCACATATACACACAGAAATAGACACACGTTTATAGGCATACACATAGACATACCACATTAAAGAGAAATAGGACAAGAGAAATGAAAGAGGAATTCCTAAGATGAGCAACTCGGGGAAGAGAGCGGAGAGGCCAACAGAGGTGAAATAAAAACACAGCCCCGATTCCTGTTCCATGTGAGTGTATGTTTCCATCAGGCCTCCTGAAGCTGCTAGTGTTCCTTTGGCATTTTCAGCTACAATATTAAGAATTTCAGAGAACAGAAAGTCTCCCCGGATTCATTTAGGCAAAACATAAACCCATGAAACAACCAAGCACCTTTAGGGCTAAGGCAGGACTGGAATTGAAGGAGGAGCCAGAAGGAGAGAGCTTGGTGTGCAAATCACTCTTCGCCAAGGCCCCAAACACCCGGAACCATAAAAGTACAAAGATATCTGTGTCTGAAAATTCTGCCTGTGCTAAGAGACCAAAAACTCCTAAAGTTACTCAAGCAGTGAAGGAAACTCGCTACAACTATGCCCAGATCAGATGCATTTGAGTAGCACCATTTTCTCTACATAATTCTTAGAGTTTCTGATCAGAGACCCTGTTGCTTTCCAGATGTTTCTGATTTCTTTCTTCCTGACCTCACACACCTCTGGGCGTGGATGTTGCAGGACGAGAGAAATGGCTCCAGCAGAAGCCTCAAATGGCTCGCAATTCTGTCATGAGTTCAATCTAAATCAACCGAGAGCATCGGAAGAAATGGCTTGGGGGAAAAAAATGAAAAAAGAGCATTTTTTTTTTGTTTTCCTCGTCCATGTAGCTTTGGAACCACCAGATGGCGATGTTGCAGATCAATGCTGAGAGCCTCCAGATGTAGTTGAAAATGTGAGAAAGGAAGGATCAGAGTGAACCCTGGAGTGTGACGGTATGAGGGTCCCTAACTGAAAAAAACAAAATGCAGGGCAAAGAACAATAGCTACTTAAAGCCAGGGATAACGTCCCCTCCAAACTTAGAAGAAATGTCTAGGAGGGAAAAAATGAAAAAAGAGCATTTTTTTGTTTTCCTCGTCCATGTAGCTTTGGAGCCACCAGATGGCGATGTTGCAGACCAATGCTGAGAGCCTCCAGATGTAGTTGAAAATGTGAGAAAGGAAGGATTAGAGTGAACCCTGGAGTGTGTCGGTGTGAGGGTCTCTAACTGAAAAAAACAAAATGCAGGGCAAAGAACAAGAGCTACTTAAAGCCAGGGATAACGTCCCCTCCAAACTTCATTCCGAATCAGCAAGAACCTGCAAAGCAGCTTCCATTGGGGTTAGATCAGCTTATCACCAGCCAGGTCATGTGTGAATGGAAAGATGTTTTCAGAAAGCCAAGGTCTACTTGATGACCCCAAGGAGAGACAAAACAAGGAAACCAGTAACCCCAGGAAAAACCAAGTCTCAAGAACATCACATCACCATGTTTCTTTGATTTATTCTTTCCATGGGGCCCCCCTACTGCTTCTCATTGCAACCCATCACCTGTACTGGCCACACAGGCACTGACTTATTTTACAATGCAAATGTTGCCCAGTTACCAATAACCACCCTGGCCAACCAAAGAAAGCGTCCATTGATTTTCTGTGTTGTAAATTGATCCAGACAATTTTAGTGGCTTAGGGAGCTCATTAATTTACTAATTCGAAATAATCTGAACATAAGCTCAGTTAAAGTTTTCCCTGGCCCTGTGTCCAGACTCATTTAACTCAATTTCTTGGAGCCCAGGGCTAAGGAGGCTAAAGCTCCAGGTGTACAATACCCAGCTGATTTTACTGTGTTCCCTGGGCACGCTCCTTGCTCACACCCTGGCCATCTGCTAAAGGTTAGGGTCAGAAGAGGAAGTTCGGAAGGAAAGACAGAAAAAGAGTATGAATGAGGAAATACAAATATACTCTAATTACTGGGGGTGGGCGTGTGGGGTTGGGGAAGACTCCAAATACAATGTCTGGTCTTGGTTCAAGGTAAGATTGAGTAAGCACAGCCTCCCTGTCTTTCCCATTGAATGCAGCTCTGTAACCTGCTTAGAATACACGGAGAATCTCTAGAGGACTCTAAAGAGTAAATAATAGCAGGAGGATTAGGAAAGATGATGAAAAATTGTTGTATAACCAAATGGGCAAGGATTTGCACAATTTCTTCTCCTCTCTCCCCCAGTGTGGATGCATAGTAGCATAAACCCTGGGCATGGCCGCTGACCTGTGGACAGAGAACACTTCAGCATCAGCTTGGGAAAGAAATAAAACCGTCCTTGTTCACAGATGACATGAATTGCTATGTAGGAAGCCTCAAGAAATCTACAAAAAGCTCCTGGAAATAATAAGTGAGTTTAGCAAATCACAGGATATAAGGCAACACACAAAAATCGATTCTATTTATATACATAGTGGCAATAAACAGCTGGGAACAGAAGTTTTAAAACCCAATGCTTACTGTAGCTTTAAAAACAAAATACTTGGATATCAATCTCACAAAACCTGTACTGTATGTCTATGCTGAACACTGTAAAACACTGATGAAAGAAACCAAAGGAGATCTAAATAAATGGAGAGCCATGCCGTGCGCATGTATTAGAAGGCAACACGGTAGACATGTCAATTCTCAAATTGAGCTATAGATAACATAATCCCGATACTAAAAACAAACAACCCAACTAAAAACGGGCAAACACTTGAATAGACACTGCACCTGAGAATATGTATATACGGTAACACACACACACACACACAAAGATAACATTACTAGCCATTTGGGAAATGCACATTAAAACCGCAGGAAATACTTCTACGCACCTACTAGAATTACTAAAACAAAACACACTCATCATGCCAAATGCTGGTGAGCACACACAGCAGCTGGAACTCTCTCTCATACATTGCTAGTGGAAATGCAAAATAGTTCAGACACGCTGGAAAATAGTTTTGCAGTTTGTATAAAGCTACACATACATTGACCACCGGACCCAGAAATCCTGTTCCTGCGTCTTTTAATTGGAGATAAGAAAATGTGTATTCACACCAAAAGCTGCACATCAAATGCTAATAGGAGAGGTATTCACAATTGCCAAATTTGAAAGCAACCCAAGTATCCACAACAAGTCAGTCCATACAATGAGATGCATCCATACAGTGGAATGCCACTCAGCAATAGAGAGGAACAGACTGTTGATACACACACCACCTTAGATGAATCTCAAAGGCATGATGTTGACTGAAAGAAGCCAGTCTCCAAGGGTTACATAGTGCATAATTCCATGTATATGATATTCTCAAAAACACAAATCTATAGTAATTGAGGATATATCAGTGTTTTCCAGAGTTAGGTGCATGGGGAGTCTACAAAGAGGTTGCCCAAAGAGTCTTTGGGGGGTAGATGGAACTGTTTTGTGTCCTGTGGTTATACCAATCTATAAATATGGTGACATTCACAGAATTATATAGCCCTAAAAGATCCAATTTTACTGTATGTTAATTTAAAAAATAAAATTGACATCCACCCAATGTGTATAAAGGGAAGTACATTTTATCCTGTGGGGGGAAAGTCTGCAAAAATGAGTTTGTTCATATCTCTATATAACAGACACTTACATTATCTCGTTTAATCCATATAGCTCTCCAGTTGGTTGGATTTTATAATTCTCACATTAAAGATGATAAATGGGCATTTTGAGTGGTTAAATAAAGTGTCCAATATTAGATAGTTAACAAATACAGTGATAAAATTTTGAAAAGTCATTGATCTGCTTTCAAAAACTCTATGCCTACCTGCTATGCTATAGCTTCCCCATCTCTTATTAAAGGAGCCATGTTCATGCTGCTTAAAATACAAATTTTCTGATCATTTTTAAAGCTATACTTATAACATACAACATATCTCTTAAACTAGCCCTAGAGGACTTACACTTGGGAATATCTTATTAGGTATTGGTTAGTTTTTCTGTATAGTTCTAGAAAGGTCTTCCCCAAGTCCTATGATTCAGGCTTCTATCTAATTCTGATTCACCCCACCTTTGCTTATTTTACACAGATACCTTTTATTTTATGACATAAAAGGTCAGATGAAAGATTTCCTTTCTACGGCTGTTCTATCTCAGAGTGGAAGTCACTCAGGTCCTAATTAAACATGGACCTACTACTTAAACTCTCTTACTTAGGAACAAGATGTAACAGTGGTTCAATCCTTTGAAGTGAAACATTACTTCATATGTAGTTAGTAGAGCCCTAGCAATCACGTCTGTGTGTGCAACCACTGATACAGCCCAGAGAGGACTGCCCTTGGTCTCTCCTCCAGAGGGAAAGGATAGCGCATGCCCATTTCCTACCACCTCCATCTCCACAGCCTATGTGAAAAAATAAAAATATATTGGTCTGACTCTAAAGCAAGTAACTTCAACATCTTCTTCATTAGATAGGCATTTTGGCGCCCTCAGCAGGCTTATCACCAGGCCCTGGATCTGTCATCTCATGTCTGGGTAGTGGAATTGTCTAAAGAGGGCATGGAATCCAATATAGGCCAGCACAGTTGTCAAAGTGTAGCCCAATTTTAACTCACCTGTAAGGAAAAGGAAGAACAGCAACAACTCTGACTTAGGAGTCTAGGTGAGGACATTTATTAGAAATATACAGTTGTTCTTGACTTAACTTCCAAATATAACTAAGTATATACTCGGTTGCCTTCACTTACAGCTATTCTTGTATTCAAGTGTGGGAGAACAAAGAAACTCTGTCACAGGTGACCCTATGAGCCCCAAGTCTATACTGGGGGCCTGCAACTCATTCTCTGCTCTTTCCACGGAGATACAGGGAAGAGAATGGAAGATGTTTCTATGTAATTACCTGTTCCTCCTACAGGGGCTCTGGCTCAAGGACTTAATAATGTTTGTCCCAACTTGGGTTTGATTAACCCCCACCCCCAAAAAAAAACAACCCAAAAAACATTTTACTTACTAGATCGCTGGTTTAATATAAAAGGCCATAACTCAGGAACCACCAGATGGAAGAGATGTGCAGGGCAAGGGATGTGAGAACAGATGAGGAGCTCCCATGCCCTCTCCAGGAGCCCCTTCTCCCAGAATTCCCATGTGTTCACCAACCCAGAGCCTCCCTAAACCTCATTCTTTGGGTTTTGATGGGAGTTTCATTATATAAGCTTGACTGATTAAATAGTTTGCTACTAGTGATTGAATTCAACCTCCAGCCTCTCTCCCCACCCCAGAGGCCAGGGGATAGGACTGAACTCTAATCACATGGTTGGCTCCACTGGCCCCCAGCCACCCTCCCAAAAGTCACCTCATTAACAATGAGGAAATTCCAAGGGTTTGGGGAGCTATGAGCCAGGAAGTTTGGAGGAAGACCAAAAGTACATGAGAAATATATGGTCATTTGAATGACTAATATACTTTTTTTTTTAATAAATCACACTATTATAGGTAGCTATGTCTCTATATGAATATATATGTTTTCCTTGGTACAAATAAGATCTTTTCAGGGAAAGGAATTAAGCATTATGTATTTTGCCAGTAGTATTGTGGAGCCTAATGCTAGGTGCTCAACCAAGGTTGAGGGAAGAGAGGGAAGGAGAACAGGACGGAAAAAAAAAATGAAGAAAGAGGACCCAGGCCAGCAGGGGAATGTCTCCCAATGTTGCTGAAAGTTTGAGGCGACAGTGGGCAGAAGAGACTCCCGCAGACAACCCTACATCCTTTTACTTCACCAACGCCCGGGAAGCAGGGAGAGATAATCCTTTTATGATTACACGGAGCTGTGAAGTAACCACCTACAGTCCTCTGGCAGGAATTCAAGTAAAAATAAACCTACCATCCCTACCTCTGATTTCCTGGTCTGCTCTAAAAGCTAATTGGATGGATAAGCCAACCTCCACGGAAAACTTTCTGTTACTTTCACTGCACACACAAAAATAATGAGAGTAATAACTATTAGTGTTAATAATCTTATGAATATGAGCACAGGGTCAGTTGGGCGCCTACTACATACACAGGCTCTGTGCCAGGTGTTTTTCACAAGTTATACCAGGGATAATGGGAACCCAGACACAGTTTATGTTTATGTGAATGAGGGGCTATCTATCTATCTATCTATCTATCTATCTATTTAGGTGCCAAAACCCGGGAAGGCACCAAACTAGCGAACACAAGTACAAATAACTCTCGGCTCAAGAGAAGCAGTGACCTATGGAGTGGGAGCAGCATGCCTGGAGAATGTAGAACAGTTGGCTCTGATTTGTTGGATGACACCAGCTAATGACTCCCAGATCAGGCCTAATCTAGAAAAGGAGGACTTTGCTCTAGAGCAAGCATGTCAAACACAAAGGCTAACACTGGCCAAATAGGCGAGGCATGAGGCCCACAGGCCTCGAGTTTGACATGCTTGCTCCAGAGCAGTGGTCGGCAAACTGCAGCTCGCAAGCCACATGCAGCTCTTTGGCCCCTTGAGTGTGGCTCTTCCTAAGCCTTAGAAGTACCTTAATTAAGTTAATAACAATGTACCTACCTATATAGTTTAAGTTTAAAAATTTTGGCTCTCAAAAGAAATTTCAATCGTTGTACTGTTGATATTTGGCTCTGTTGACTAATGAGTTTGCCAACCACTGCTCTAGAGCAGTGGTTCTCAACTTTGGTTGCACATTAGAATCACCTGGGAATCTTTTTAAAATCCTGATTTCTGGGCCTCATCCTCCGGAAATTCTGTTTCTTTGTTACTAATGTTGTGGCCCCACCCCATAACAAAGAAACAGAATTTCCGGAGGATGAGGCCCAGAAGTCGGGATTCCCAGGTGATTCTAACGTGCAGCCAAGGTTGAGAACCACTGCTCTAGAGCATTGTTTCTCCAATGTTATCTGTACACATGAATCATCAGGGCCCTTGTTAGCAGGTTAGATCTGACGCCCTGGGTCCGGGGTGGGAACTCTGTGTCTCTAACGAGCTTCCTGGCGAGCCCAGGGCTGCTGCTCCTTGGGCTACGTTTTCTGTGGCAAGGATCTAACGTTTAGCTCTGAAGTTTTAAACTGAGGACGGGATTGTCTGGAGGCCATAGGAAGGTCTCTGAATGACAGTTTCCTGGATTCTACCTGCAGCGAAAGCTCGGAATGAGGAATGTGTCTTCCCGGGATCCCGGGAGCCGATGGTGGGAGACCCGGCGGCTGGCTCCCATCCCTTCAAGGAGAAAAGTCATGGGGAGAAAGGAGGATTGTTAATGTCACAGAAGCTGCACAATCCCAGTGACTCCCAAGGCCACGTTCCCTGCCATGAAAACGTGTGACACATTTCAAAGTCCTATTTAATGCTAAAATCCTCCTTTTCCTTCTTGCCTCCCACCCACACTGCTGCACAACTCAATTTTTTTTTTTTGAAACATCCTTTTGAGGCAAACCTCAGCTCTGAGCAGGGTGGAGGGTGGGGGCCTGTCAGGATGTGAATAGCTCAAAGTCAGTTTTCCCCTTCAAACCTGGGCCTGTTCCACACATCACAGACCTTAGCTCATTAAGAAAGAAAGAAGAAATGGTGAGATCTACCCTTCTTTCAATTCCTAGAGCGGTGGCTTTCCACGTTGCCATAACACCAACTTTACAGGAGCGAGGGGGGAAAAAACACAAGGAAAACACGTTTGATGAAAGAACATTCCTGAATCATAAAACCAGTCATGCTAGCTCATTATGCATCTTAGGAATGAACTTGAAACCAGTTCATCTCCAACCTAAGAAAATAAAATAGCAGATCTTGCTTTAATATGTTTGAGCTTTGACTGACACCTCATTTGTTCAAGAGAAAAATAATTTTATTTTTTTTTGCTCCTTCCTGTCAAGAGACGTTGGCAAAGCTGTGTGTAATCGACTTTTCCATTCCACCTGGCAAGGCCTATTAGGTGCTAAGACAGGAGATGGGTTTGGATACAAGGCATGTGGATAAACCGCAGAACAACAGGAAGTTTTTACTGAGCCGCCTGCACCCCCAAATGGGACTTGTTTGAATACTATTCAGACACTAACTCCTCTGAGCTCGCCGCTGCCACGTGCCAGGGGACAGGAGTTAAGCGACTGCAAATTGTCTTCCTGAGTCTGCAAATATCCTTCCCACTGAGGTGCCCCCATTTCCCCACCCCCACCCCACCCGCCCTGGGAAGATGGTGATGGAAATGACCTACCTTATTTAATCAGTGTTTACAATACTTGATTAGCCCCTCAGGCCACAGCAGCTCAGCTTGGCTAAGAATGGAAAGTCCTCTCTCAGGGGCTTTTACCTTCTCTGATTCCAGGAGGGCTGTGTGCTCCAGAGCAGCCGATAATAGCAAAGTGACTTTCTCTCCCATCCAGCCAGGTGGATGAAAAATCTGGAACTATGGGAGGGAGTAAAAAAAAAATGAGCCACAGGTCAATTGGGCTCCCGGGGGAACACAGAATGGAAAATGTGCCAAACAAAATAATGTATATTTTTAACTCATAAATAGGCCAGCGAAATGATATTCAGTCTGTATGAAGTACTCTGGAACAAACCTGGCCACTCATACCCTGGTTTGCGTGGCCATCCCCACATCTTTTACTGCATTTTGTTTTACTATATGAAGACATAACAGGAGGCTTTGTCAGGTAATGATTCCATTGAAAGGGACTTAAAGAATACAAGTCATTGCTCTGCTTGTTTAAATTCTTGTGGTTACTTGACTTTAATCACCTGGCCCCCGATAAAAATTATCTGGGTAAATATTGCTGTTCTAAACACTTTAGTGCTTAGCTTTCTCATTTGAAAATCAACTATCAAATCATTCTAGCACAGTGGTTCTCAACCTTGGCTGCACATTAGAATCACCTGGGAATCTTTTTTAAATCCTGATTTCTGGGCCTCAGCACCTAGATTTTATGATCCTCAATTGTAGGTTACAGCCCCACCTTTAAAAATTATTTAGAAATCAAAGTTTTACTTCTCTCTCTCTCTCTCTCTCTCTTCCTTTCTTTTTTTCTTTCTTCTTCCTTTCTTTTTGTCAAGAAACACTTACCCAGCATTAATTATTTGCCAGGCATCATCATGCTATATACAGGGCATACAAGGGTGACCATAACCAAATAGCTCCTCTCTCATAAAGATTATAGTCTAGTGGGAAAGACAAAAGTTTGAATAATGAAACAAACAAATCCTAATTAGCAACTGTACTAGGTACCAGTTCTATGACACTTTAAAAATAGGGGACTTAACTGGTTCCTAAAAGTAGCATTTTGCCTGAGAACTGAGAGATAAGAGGAGACCAGGTGAAGAGTGTATTGAAAGGATTGCAATCAGAGAGAATAATGTGCAAAGTCCCTGTGGTAGGAGAGAGCACAGTGTATTAAAGAAGTGAAAGACTAGAACCTAGTTGCAAGTAGCATTAACTGGACAAACAATGACTGTTGTAGAACAGGAGAGGTACTCAAGGAAAAACTGGAGAAAATGGAACTTGGAACTAAATTTTAAAGAAAAGGAAACTTTAGAAAAGAAAGTACTAAGTACTTCTGGCAGCTGGCACAGGAAAAACAAAGGCTTGGAATATAAAAGTATAAATGTTATTTCCTTTTTATTGCCATTCTTTTAATTTATGTATCTGTGACCTTGCGTATTTAAAAATCAAAGACAGCCCTAGCCAGTTTGGCTCAGTGGATAGAGCATTGGCCTGTGGACTGAAGGGTCCTGGGTTCAGTTCCGGTCAGGGGCATGTACCTTGGTTACAGGCTCCTCCCTGGCCCAGGCCCTGGTCAGGGCTTATGCAGGAGGCAACCAATCGGTGTGTTTCTCTCACATCGATGTTTCTCTCTGACTTTCCCTCTCTCTTCCACTCTTGCTAAAAATCAATGGAAAAATATCCTCAGATGAGGATTAACCAAAAAATAAAAAAAATCAAAGACATATATGCTGCCATATTTTTTTTTATAAATATATATTTCAGAGAGGAAAGGAGGGGGGAAAGAGAGAGATAGAAACATCAATGATGGGAGAGAACCATTGATCAACTGCCTCCTGCATGCCCCCTACTGGGCGTGTGCCTTGACCAGGAATCAAAGCATAACTTCCTGCTTCATAGGTCATGCTCAAACACTGAACCACACCGGCCAGGCTATGTTGCCATATTTTAAAATTCAATTTATACAGTGAGTTACCTAAAATGAAATGCGTCAGACTTTCTCAAACAAAAACTGTACTCAAAATGTATTACACATTCAAATGTAAAAGATAAAACTACAAAACTTTTAGAAAAAAAAATGTAGGAAAAACTGTTTAGGGTTTAGGGCTAGGCAAAGAGTTCTTAGACTCGACACCATCAGTGTAATCTAGAAAAGGGAAACTTGATACACTGAACCTCATCAAAATTAGATTTTTGTTTTTCAAAGCCCATGTGAAGAATATGAAAAGACAAGCTATAGACTGGGAGAAAAGATTTGCAAATTAAATGTCTAACAAAGGACTTGGATCTAGAGTATATAAAGAACTTTCAAAATTCAATAGTAAAAAAAGTTCAATTAGAAAATGAGCAAAAGACAGAAAGAGACATGTCACTGAAGAGGATATACATGTAGCACATGATCACACGAAAACATGCTTTGCATATTAGCCATCAGCAAAATGCAAATTAAAAACTATGATTAGATATTACTATACACCCATCAGAATGTCTAAAGTGAGCAAACAAAAAATAACACCACCAACTGTTGGTGAGAATATATAGAAATAAGATTATTGGTGAAAATGTAAAATGGTACCACCACTCTAGACAACAGTTTGACAATTTCTAACCAAATTAAACATCCAGTTACTATATGACCCAGCAATTGCCTTCTTGAGTATTTATCTCAGAGAAATAAAAACATTTTCACAGAGAAACATACATATATGACTGTTCATATTGGCTTTATTCACAATATCCTACAACTTGAAACAACCTAGATGTCCTTCAACCAGTGAATGGTTAAATTGTGATATAGAACTACCATGGAATTCTATGCAGAAATGAGGAGTAACCAACTCATGGTTCACACAACTTGATAAATACCCCGAGGATTATACTGGGTGAAAAAAAAAAGCTAAAGGTTACATAATTTATGATTCCATTTATATAACACTGGAGGCCCAGTGCACGAAAATCATGCACTTGGGAGGGGTCCTTCATCCCGGCCTGCGCCCTCTTGCAGTCCTGGAGCCCTCGGGGGATATCCAACTGACGGCTTAGGCCTGCTCCCCGGACATCCTTAGTGCTGCCACAGAGGTGGGAGAGGCTCCTGCCACTGCGGCTGCGCTTGCCAGCCATGAGCCAGACTTCTGGCTGAGCGACACTCCCCCTGTGGGAGCACACTGACCACCAGGGGCAAGCTCCTGCATTGAAAAAAGTCTCGTGGTCAGTGCGCATCATAGCAATGGGTCATTCTGCTGTTTGGTCAATTTGCATATTAGCCTTTTATTATATAGGATTTTGAAATGGAGAACATTTTATTGGTTGCAGGGTTTAATGATATTAAACATTGTATATAAAATTCCAGAGATATTTGTAGTCTAGAACAATATTATCTTCCCTCAGAACATTTTCTTTTAAACAGGTAACGAGGGAAGTAGAAATCCCAAATCACTTTAATCCAGTAAAATATTGATATGATTAAAAGCTAGACATCAGTCCATGCAAGATCTGGTCCATTTAGGACTTACCCTTAATCTTAGCATATTTCCCCTCTATATCTTAATCCAAAACACAAGGGATTCACCAAGGCCCCTGTACTTGCAGACTATGAACTCCGATATTTGTTCCCCAGTCATTTGAGTCTACTAAACTCTGCCCAGCTCTGCTTCTTAAATTCAAAGATGTCCCTGTGGTTAAAACTCACCTCACTAGGTTTCCTTCTTGGAGAGTTATGGCCTCATACTTCTTCAATGCCTTGTTAATTCTTAAGCTTCTAACAAATTCATCCTCCAGATTTTCTAGCTTTCTTACTGGAAGGGTAGGCCGTGCCAGCAAGGCCAAGGGTGAACCTGCGTGGGGGTGGCTGAAAGGCTTAAAAAGACAGACAAGAGAACGAAAGCTGGGTCTCGGTGTGACACTGCTTCTCTGAGAGACAGCGACCGCACCCACAAGCCACGTCTTTATTTTATAGCAGATGCCACGAGGCAAAGTAAGGGTGTGATCAAGATGTTTACAACATTCTCATGGGTTTCAATCCTACTCAACTACATGCACCTGAACTCTATCAAGCCTACATCACTCAGGCACGTGGGGCCACGTATTCGGACCATAGGTTCAAGCTTACAACTACAGCTGTTGGCTGTAATTGTGCTGGGAGGGCCTTGTCCTCCAAGCTGGGACTTGCACTTGGCGATGAGAGGACTGTGCCCTCTCATCAGTCCAAGGCTTGAACCTGTCCAAAACACTGTAGCCGCTCCCCACAGAAGGGTTGGTCTAAGCCAGTTCTCAACCTTGGCTTTACATTAGGATCACCTGGGAATCATTTTAAAATCCTGATTTCTGGACCTCATCCTCTGGAAATTCTGTTTCTTTGTTACTAATGTTGTGGCCCCACCCCATAACAAAGAAACAGAATTTCTGGAGGATGAGGTCCAGAAATCAGGATTTTAAAATGATTCCCAGGTGATCCTAATGTGCAGCCAAGGTTGAGAACCACTGCTTTAGTGGAAGAGGAAGTCTTGGTTGCCTTTTTTATGTTGATACTAGAGGACCATTGTACGTGTACCGATGGGGTCCCTCAGCCTTGCCTGGGGGGATGGGGCCGAAACTGGCTTTCCAACATCCCCCGAAGGGTCCCAGTTTGTGAGAGGGCAGTTCTCAGGTGATGTGCCCTGGAATTAGGTTCCCTCCTCTCTGGTTCTAGGTGCCTCACCCGAGAACTGCAGCTGCCAAGTCACCGAAGCTCGGCAGCTCCTGCGTTGAGCGTCTTCCCCTTGTGGTCAGTGCACATCATAGGTACCAGCCAGCCAGTCGGCTGGTCAGCAGGTCCCTTAAGCTTTTATATATATAGATTTATGTAACGTCCCCATTTTTCTTCTAGAGACTTTTCCCAGAGCCATCAGTCCTCCCACTCCAATCTGAAATATTTACTTCCCTTGTGAAAGAGAATAATTCTTTGTCCTCACATATCTTAAAAATACTTGCATTCCTTGCCCAGCCAGTGTGGGTCAGTGGTTGAGCATTGACCTCTGAACCAGGAGGTCATGGTTCAATTCCCAATCAGGATACATGCCTGGGTTGCAGGCTGGATCCTCAGTAGAGGGCATGCTGGAGGCAGCCAATTAAGGATTCGTTGCTGATGTTTCTATCTCCCTCTTCTTTTCCCTTCCTTTCAGAAATAAATAAATACACACACACACACACACACACACACACACACACACACACACACACTTTGGTAGTTTAGTTTGACCATCCTTGTCACTCAGAGTTTGAATTCATCTGCCACATTTTCTGCTAGCACTAGAGCTACTGATGAGAACACAGTTTTGTCAGACCTGAGAAATTTCTTCTTCCTTTTTCCTTGGTCTCCTTCCCTCCATCCTTCTTCTTTCCTGCATCCTAGTACCTTCCTACTCCCCTTCCTCTCCTTCTCTTCTACCCGCTTCTTGTTCTTTGTTGATAAGTACTTCCCTCTGTTTTCCATGCTGCATTTTCTATCAATTGGATGTTAGATCTTCATTATCGATTATTTATATGCTTATTCTTTGCTTTCCAAATTTTTATCTTGCAGGTTTTCATAATAAATTCTAAGCATTTCTCAATTTTCATATTTTATTCCTCTATTATATTTTATGTATTTATACTGGCAATCATATTAATGATTTTTTCTCTTAATTTTTGTTCTCTTGTTATCTGACTATTCCTTTCATATAGTATTCTGTGCTCATGTTAGAAATGAAGTACCTTCTTTTATCTAAGATATTGATTTTTCTACATAGTAGCTCTGTGTGGTGGTTTTAAAATATGTCTAAATTATTTTACAGTCTATCCCTCAAAAGACAGAGACTAATTCCCCACTCCTTGAGTGCAGGCTGAACTTAGTGACTCACTTTATTTCTAATAAAATGGCAAATTAGACAGTTTATAATCTAGAATTGCAAATGTAAATGTCCTCAAATCTCATTTATCTACACTCAGAAGTTGTGGAGTAATTTAACATCTCTGTAACAATGTTTAACAATGTGTTCAAGTTAAATACAAGTTGAAATGTGATATTGTGATATTTAAAAATATAGGAGCAAGTTACATTAATAGGGAACTTAAAATTTCGCAAGCCACTAAAGGTAGTTTTTATACCACCAGGTAAAATAAAAATTCCTTTTTCAGCAAAGCAGAATGTTGCCTATCAAGGATAAGACAGAAAATAGATATTTTCAATTAGTGGGAATATGTAAGTCCACGTAGAACAGACAGATTGCTGGTTGAAATTGGAATAAACCAGAACTAATGGTAAAAACATGCCAGTGGGAATGAGAGAACCTGTTATATAATCTATTAAAAGGTTTGATGTATAATGGGAATCCTTGTTAACTTAGTGCCAGACATTACTATTTCCTGATTGTTTGGCTATTAATACACAGTTGTTGTTGTGTTTTTTTTTTCAAAATATATTTTTATTGATTTTTTACAGAGAGGAAGAGAGAGGGATAGAGAGTTAGAAACATCGATGAGAGAGAAACATTGGTCAGCTGCTTCCTGCACACCTCCTACTGGGGATGTGCCTGCAACCAAGGTACATACCCTTGACCGGAATTGAACCTGGGACCTTTCAGTCCGCAGGCCGACGCTCTATCCATTGAGCCAAAGCAGTTAGGGCTGTTTTGTTTTATTTTTAGGGCACATATCAGGCGCTGAGCTGGGTCTAGAGTTTCAACAGTGAGCAAAGCAGACCTGGGGCCTGTTGGAAAACTTATTTTCTTCAGAGAGATAGAAACATTAATCAAATAGTCACACGAATAGTTATTTGACTAAGTCAGCATTTTCCAAACTCTGGAACACAGAATGTACTAAAACTAAAAATATATTTGTAACACCAATAAGAAATCATACGATATAATGTGCAAATGAATGAAAGTAGACAACAGGAAGTGGTATCAGGGATTCTTTAATTACTGTGAGAAGTGATAACAATGTGACTCCTGTGGGTTTTTATTCTGTAACTAGAGGCCTGAGGCACGAAATTCATGCAAGAGTAGGCCTTCCTTCCCCTGGCTGCCGGCACCGGCTTCCTTCGTCTGGAAGGTTGTCTGGAAGGACATCCGGTCTAATTAGCATATTATGCTTTTATGCTTATAGATAGAAAAAAATCCAAATGAGAGGGAGAAAATATTTTGTTCCAAACAAAAACCAGCAAGATAGTAAGATATCACAATATGTGTTAAAACACAAGACAAGATACACAGGATGGATTAGCAAAGACAGAAGAGCCAGCACAGGTCAATGTGATAGTTTGTAAAGGCTGCCTATGCGTCAGTGCACAAACTGAATGTCATTTACACGTGCATCAGGCGATCGATCATGCAGCCTCATGACATTCTTCATGATTGCACCCCGTTTCTTAAAAGGCAGAAGACAGCATAGCAAAACAAGCTGGGCTACAAATGTTTTCAATATTTTTTCAGACACATATATTTTTTAAAATGCTTTTTACAGGCAACCTATCCCATGCATCACTTTCCTTTTTCATGGGCACTCCCTCTCACCCAAGTATTTTTTTTTTTGGAACCCTTTGGGTAAGCACCAATGGGGCAGCGCTCTGAGGGAACATAGTTTAACTCTTTATAGGATAACAAGGTCATAGGAAGCTAAGAATGGAAATGGACTTCAGTGATTATTTTAGTTTAAAATAATGTTATAAAAGGAGTTCAAAATTTTCAGAAAATGACAGTATTATAGAGATTTTTTAAAAATGCCTAGAAGACTCTTAACTAGACCTGCTATTGAAAGTCTGACTGTCTAAGTCACAGTGATGGCGAACCTTTTGAGCTCGGCGTGTCAGCATTTTGAAAAACCCTAACTTAACTCTGGTGCCGTGTCACATATAGAAATTTTTTGATCTTTGCAACCATAGTAAAACAAAGATTTATATTTTTGATATTTATTTTATATATTTAAATGCCACTTAACAAAGAAAAATCAACCAAAAAAATGAGTTCACGTGTCACCTCTGACACGTGTGTCATAGGTTCGCCATCACTGGTCTAAGAAATTCCTACCCAGCATTCATGTAGTGTCTGCCTTAAAGTTTTCACTGGTGTAAAAACTTTTCATTTCACCATTGGTTTATTCAGGAATTATGAATGGACTACTGTTGTTGTCCTAGGGACCATTGAAAACCCTTGGGAAACATGGTCTTGTAAGCCCTCAAATGTGGCCTGTCTTATATATCTTGTCTTATTTTTTAATATACACAGTGATATTTTATCTTGTTTATTTTTGTTTTTAGTAAAGTGTTTTCTCTTTCTCATTTGGATTTTTTTCTGTTATAGAATAAATAACCCCCATGGATCAAATTTTTAGCACAATTTCATAAAGGATCCTACTAGTGATGAGCTCATGATACAATAGAGCAGTGATTCTCAACCTTCCTAATGCCGCAACCCTTTAATACAGTTCCTCATGTTGTGGTGACCCCCAAACATAAAATTATTTTCGTTGCTACTTCATAACTGTAATTTTGCTACAGTTATGAATCGTCATGTAAATATCTGATATGCAGGATGTATTTTCATTGTTACAAATTGAACATAATTAAAGCATAGTGATGAATCACAAAAACAATATGTAATTGTATATGTGTTTTCCGATGGTCTTAGGCGACCCCTGTAAAAGGGTCGTTCGACCCCCAAAGGGGTCGCGACCCACGGGTTGAGAACCGCTGCAATAGAGGAAAAAATAAAATATTATGAAACTTCACATGTTAAAAATGTGAGACTCCGTATTCAATATCAACTTTGTAAAAATAAGTTACATTTTTATGTGCAGCGACTGGGACACAGAAGCACACCATTCTAAGTAAAAAGGACTAATGTTGGTGGAGGTACGTAGGTAAACATCCACAGAGTATGTTTGGAACTACTAAGTGGTTCAGACTGGCTGGGGCGGATGCCATGTCTTTATTAAAACTCATAGTTTTCCTTTCAACCAAAATAATGAACACATCCATCAAACCCAAATGCTCTCTTGTGCTCCTTTGTGATCGCTCTCTTCCCTCCCACTAACCTTAGGCAACCACTGATCTGTGTTAAGTCACTGTATTAGTTTGTTTTCTAAAACTTTACATATGTGAAATCATACACTGTGTACTTTTACTTGGCCAGTATTCAGTCTTATTTATCCATGCATAATTATTTTCATATTTATCCATGCATGTAACAGTAGCTCATTTTTTTTCTATTGCAGCATAGTATTGCATTGCATGAATATACCAAAATTTGTTTAACCATTCCCCTATGGATGGACAATTAGGTTATTTCCAGTTTGTCTCCACTACAAATAAAACTACTGTGCACATTTCTGTAGGTTTTTATTTCTGTTACATATATCAATCAGTAGGAGTAGAAAGAGTGAGTTGAAGAGTAGATGTGTGTTTACCTTCTTAAAGAAACTTTCAAGTTCTTTCCCAAAGCATTTCCTTCCACTTTCAGAATGTGTGTATTGAAGTTGTTTCAGTTGTTCCAATTTTTGACAATCTTTAATTTTAGATATTCTATCAGATATGCAATATTTTTATTTTAATTTGCATTCCTTAAAGACTAATGATGTTGATCATGTTTTTATGTGCTTATTTGTCATTCATATATCTTTTAGCCATCTTATTATTGGATTTTTACTGAGCTTTCTTATTATCAAATTTGAGATTTCTTTATATATTATGAATATAAGTTCTTTATCAAATATGTGGTTTGCCAGAATTTTCTCCCAATCTGTGACTTTTCTCATTCTCTTAACAATATCATTTAAAGGGCATAAATTCTTCATTTTAATGAAGTGCAATTTGTCAATTTGTATTTTGTTTTTTGTTTTTTGTGTGTGTTTTTTTTGGTGTGTGTGTGACTTGTGCTTTTTATATTGAGATGTTTTATGGCCTAAAGCAATGGTCCACAGACTTGCTCTGTAATAGTAAACAATTTAGACTTTAGGTCATACATTATCTATTGTAGTTCACATTTCCATGTCTGTGTTCTCATAAACCTTTATTTACAAAAATAGACAATGGGCCATATTTGTCCTGTGAGCCATAATTTGTTGATTCGCAGCCTAGAGTATAGGTTATTTTGGCTTATTTTGGTAAATGGTTTATGTACAATTAAAAAACGTATATTCTGTTGTTGAGAGAATTGTTCTATAATTCAATTAAGTCAAGTTGGTTGATAGAATTGTTTAAATATTATGTGGTCAGGCAGTCTGCCTTTCTTATTTGCTATCTGTTCTACCAATTATTGAGAGAGTATTGAAATCCCAAACTATAATTATAGATTTGTCCATTTCTCTCATCAGTTTTGCTTTATGTATTTTATAACTACTATTAGGTTAAAAAATGTTTAGAATTATGTGCTCCACCAAGTTAACCTCTGTATCGCTATGAAATGACTCCCTTCATCTCTGGTAATAATTTCTGTTCTAAAATCTACTTCATTGAATATTAATATGACCATTCCAGCTTTATTTTAGTTATTTAACATGGTTACCTTTTCCATAGTTTGAACTTGTGTCTTTATATTTAAAGTGGATTTACTATTGGTAGCATATAGTTAGTTTTTCTTTTTTTATACAATATGACAATATTTACCTTCGAATTGGGGTGTTTAAAACACTTATATTTAATGTAATATGGATGGTTGTGTTTATATCTACCATCTTGCTATTTATTTTCTATTTGTCTAATCTGTTTTTTGTTCTCTTTTTTTCTATTTTCTGCCTTGTTTTATATTAATTAAATATCCTTTTGTGATTCCATTTTTGTTTGCTTATTTGCTACAACTCATAATTGTATTATATTTAGGATTTCTGATATACACTTTAACTTATCAGAGTCTACCTTCAAGTAATATTATACTTTTTTTAAAAAAATATATTTTATTGATTTTTTACAGAGAGGAAGGGAGAGAGATAGAGAGTTAGAAACATCGATGAGAGAGAATCATCGATCAGCTGCCTCCTGCATACCTCCTACTGGGAATGTGCCCGCAACCAAGGTATATGCCCTTGACCAGAATCGAACCTGGGACCTCCCAGTTTGCAGGCCGATGCTCTATCCACTGAGCCAAACCGGTTAGGGCAATATTATACTTCTTTATGTAAGAAGTTTACAACAGTTTACTTCCTTTTCTGCTCATTCCAACTTTATGCTACTGTTGTCATATATTTTCTTTTGACATATGTTATAAACTTCATAACACATTGTTATTATATTTGCTTTAAGCAGTCAATCATCTTTAAGTACATTTAAATAAGAAAAAAATATTTCAGATTTATTCACATAATTACCATTTTCAGTGTTCTTCATTCTTTTTCATAGTTCCAGATTTCCACCCACTATGATTCTCCTTCCTTTAACATTTCTTGTAAAGTAAATGTACTGGTAATGGATTCTTACAGCTTTTGTATGTCTGAAAATACCTTCATTTTACCTTAATTTTTGAAAGACAGTATCATCGGGGGGAAAAATTTCTAAATTCACAGTTTTGTTTGTTTGTTTTTATTACTTCAAAGATGTGTTCCGCTGTCTGGCTTGCATTGTTTCCCATAAGAAATTTGCTAGCTTTGTTTTCTTTTTTGCTCTGTATATAATGTATCCTTTTCTTGTCTGACCATTTTTTAAATTTCCCAATTATCACCAGTTTTAAGCAATGTGACTCTAATATAACTTACTGTAGTTTTCTTAATGAGTCTTGTGTTTGGGATTTATTGAGTTTCTTGAAACTCTGGGTTTGTTTAACCAAATGTGGAGATTTTGAACTCCTAGCTCCACCTCCTCCACTCAGGGAGACCTCTTCCACATTCAAGAAACCCCTCCAGGCCCCGAGCTGGGACAGTCATAGCGCTCACTCTATTTATTCCCCATCTCTAAGGCATCGCTGTCCTTTTTGACAGAAATCCAGTGTTTTGAGAACCATTTTATTTAAATGTTTGCTTTAGTTATTTCGGGTGGGATAGTAAATTCAGTTCCTGTTACTCCATTTTACCCAAAAGCTGAAGTCCAAACTCAGAGGTTTTTAAAGCTCCTCCCTTTGTTGCTGGATTTGAAATTGATTGCCTTATGGTTAGAGGAGACAGTTTGTGTGCCTCGAACATTTGGAAGTCCTGAGACTTCTTTTAAGGTCTAATGCATTATCTATTTTTATAAATACTGCATATGTCCTTGAAAAAAATGTATCCTTTCTGCCTGCTGGGTATAGAATTCCATATGTAGTTGCTTGAGTTGATACATTAATTGTTATGTGATTACTAAATCTGCTTACATGTTTGTCTCTTTGAGCAGTCAGTTTCTGAAAGGGGGATGTTCAAACTCCATTTAAATTATTTTATCAATTTTGCATTTCAATTCTTGTAGCTGTTGTTTAATAGACGTAGGGACTATATAGAGAGAATCATATGTGTTTATGATGAATACTCCTCACTTTTTTATTGTTTTAATTTACAAGCATGTAATGTCATTACTTGTTCTTCATGATATTATTGCCTTAAATTCTACCTTTCAAATATTAAGATTCATCTCAGAGCATTTTTGGTTCATAG
This sequence comes from Myotis brandtii, assembly GCF_000412655.1. Classification (NCBI taxonomy): domain Eukaryota; kingdom Metazoa; phylum Chordata; class Mammalia; order Chiroptera; family Vespertilionidae; genus Myotis; species Myotis brandtii. The sequence continues at coordinate 812,281 of NW_005362486.1, forward strand.
TCACTTATGGTATCTTTTCTATCCATTTATAGCCAATATTTATTCATATATTTATTTTAAATGTACCTCTTTTGGATAATATTAGATCTTTTGAAAATATTTACCACACAACCAGAAAAAAACAGAATACATATAATAAAATATCTATATCCTTTCACAGAAATAGATAAAGTTTTATTGAAATTAAGAAATTTTTTAAAAACAGGTATATGCTATGTTCAAGTTTTGACAGATTCAATATTATAAACATACTATTGAATATATATAAATTCTACCTAATTAATCTATCCATTAAATACAATTCTAATCAACATCTCCAGGCATTGTTTTATAGAAGTATATAAGCTGAGTCTAAAATTAACTTGATAATGCAAAGCAATTAGAAGAGATAAGGTAATTGTCCTAGTCCATTCAGGCTGCTAATAACAATATACCACAGGGTGGTTAGCTTATAAACAATAGCAATTTATTTCTAATAGTTTTGGAAGCTGGGAAGTCCAAGGTCAACTTGCCACAGATTTGGTGTCTGGTTAAAGCTCACTTCCTAGTTCACAGACATCTGTCTTTTTACTATGTCCTCACATGGCATAAGGGTCAAGGGAGTTTCTGGGGTCTCTTTTATAAGGCTGCACCCCGTGTCCTAAACACCTCCCAGAGACCTCAACTCCTACTACCATCACATTGGGGGGTAGTTAAACTGGCAGATAAAGAGGCTCAGCACACCCCCAAATACGGTAGGATACCTTAGAAAAGTACATGCCCAGACATATCACAATAAAAGTGCTGATGAAAAAAAAAAGTCTTGAAAGCAACCAGAGAAAAAACAACACATTAAGCGCAGACAACACCTTGTATTGATTGCAGTCAATTCAAATGACTGCAAACTTCTCATGAGAAATCATGGAGGCCAGGAAATAATGGAACAACGTATTTAAAGTGCTGAAAGCAAATAACTCTCAACCCATAATTTTGTAGTCAATTATTCTATTTCTGTTTTCAGATGTAAAACTAAAATAAAGAAATTCCAGGATAAAAGAAAACCAAGAATATGAATCATCAACTGCTAAGCTCTGAAAGGAAGGTTAAAAAACACTCAAGAGGAAGACATCTGTCACTAGAAGAACACTTGGCACTTTAGGAATGAGGAAGTAAATATCTGACAATATATAATAGACTAATTGTATCCTCTCAAGTTTTTTTAAAAAAATACATATTACAGTTAAAAACAAAAATGATAATATTTTCTGAAGGGATTTTCTTTTTTTGACAACTACAACATAATAGGGGAAGGGTAAAAGGAACTAGATGGTGACAAGTTTTCTACATTCCATTTGAAGTGGTAAAATATTAATTCTAATTAGGCTGTAATAATTAAATATGAATATTTTATCCCTTGAGCAACTACTGGGAAAAGATATAGAGAGAGGTAAACTTGAAATCCCAATGGGTAGAAGAGATAAACAAAATATGAACCATACCATGTTGATGGATGAAGAGCTCAGTGTATTAAAGATGTATATTCTTTCTAAATTGATCTACACATTTATTAAACAAACTCAAAAAGAGTCTGGAGACTTCGCTAGAAATAAATAATTGATATTTATTCAAGGGTCTTGGAGTCTGCAAACTAGAAACATAGCTAGGCAAAACCCAGAAGTGTTCCAACGAAGAAAGAACACTTATAAGTTTCTATAGTAAAAAGTACATTTTTGAGAAGTATCAGTCTTGCATTCTTAGCCTTAGCATTGGTCCAGGAGAGCTATCCGTCAGATGTCAGGTAGTTAGAATGATGGATGTCAGGTGGTTGGAGATGGGTGCCAGGAACTCTGGTTAGTCCCAGTGGTCTTGGTAATAGATGTCAGGTGGATGTATATGTGAGTTCTCCGGGGGGCAACCAAGTGGCCTAGATACATAGGCCTTTCAGCAGGTAATTATAGGGTTACCTGGAGGTCCAGATGTATAGCATTGATGCAGGACTGAAAAGCTCAAAAAAGTTTTACGTTCCCAGGCTAGTTAGAACAATAATGGTGTCTTTTCCTTATGTCTTAAACTTCGTAATGTTAATAATTTTAGCAGTTTGGTTAAAATGACTCTATTTTATATATCTCCTGTCTTCATTCTTTTCTCACATGCAACACAATTCCAATCAAAGTCTCAGCAGGATTTTTTTGTAGAGACAAGCATATTCTTATGATCATATAGAAAGACAAATAAACTAGAATAGCCAAGCAATTTTGAAAAAGAACGAAGTTAGAGGACATTACCCAATTTTAGGGTGTATTATAAAGTTACAATAATCATGACAGTATGGTATTGATAGACACAGATCAATTGAACAGACTGGAGTCCAGATATATCCTCACATAAACATTAAAAAGGAATTTTTGAGAAAGATATAAAAGCAATTCAATGAGGAAAAAAATATAATCTTTTCAAGAAATGGTGTTTGAACAATTAGACATCCATGTGTTAAAAAGAAAATAATCTAAACCTATACCTTATACTTCTTACAAAAAAATACTTAAAATGGACCACAATTTTGTAAAATGCAGAGCTACAAGTTTTTTTTAGAAGAAAACATAGGAGAGAATTTCCATGCTTTTTGTGTTTGGCAATGAATTTCAAAATATAATCCAAGGATACAATCCATACATGAAAAAATTTGGTTGATTTTTAGCGAAGCAAAACATTAGTTCTGCAAAAGACACTGTTAAGAAAACTAAAAGACAAGTCACATTTGCAATTCCCATATTTCACAAAGTATTTTTATCTGAAATGTATAAAGAACTCTCAAGACTCAACAATAAGAAAAGAATCTATTTTAAAAACAAATGGGTAAGATTTGATCAGACACTTCACCAAGGATGATTTATTGATGGCAAACAAGCATATTTATAGGCACTCACCAGCATTATGACACAGCACCCAGCTGGAAAGCCAATCATCAAGAGACAGGGGCTGGTGGAAGGAAAATAGATTTATTCAGGAGCCGGCTCATTGCAAAGACTATGTTAATAATTGGATGGGGGAGGGGTTTTGTAAGGAGGGAGGAGAAAGAGAGAAGGAAAAAAAAGAACAAAGGAATGAAAAGAAGAGAGTTGAGAGTTCTCTGTTGACTTCATTCAAGTCAACAAGGTCTGTTCAAATAACTGGTTGAAGGGCAGCAAATCTCCCAGAGCCTACATGTGTGAAGGTCAGACTGGGCTTCTTTTGAAGTTAGTTCCTCCAATTCTTAAGCAAACAGACTGTTCACCTGCAGTCACATATTAGTGAACAGGTCATCATTTAGAGAAATAATGTTAAAAGAATGGTGAGATGGGTTACAATTAGACAGGAGGAAACTAAAACCATCATGGGATACTAATGCATCATGGGATATCTATATATTCGAATAGATACATTTTTTTAAGAACTGACAATATCCAGTCCTGGAGGTGATGCAGAACAATTAGACTCTCATACTTTGCTGGTGGGGATGCAACATAGTGCAGCCATTCTGGAAAAACTGTTTGGCAGTTTCTCATCATATTAAACATACAATTACCATACAACTCAGAAATTGCACTTCTATGTATTACTCTAGAAAAATTAACACTTATGTTCATGCTTGAACCGGCACACAGATGTTGATGGCAGCTCCTTCATGATTGCCAGAAACTGGAATCAGCTCCAATGTCCTTCAACACGTGAATAAACAAACTGAGGTGTGTCCATGTACAGGAATACTCCTCAGAAATAAAAGAGAACAACTATGATGTACCCACAATGTGATGGATCAAGTGAAGAAGCCAGTCTCAAAGGGCCGCATGAGTCTATTTATATGACATTTTGGAAAATGCAAAACTATTGGGTCTGAAGATACATAAGTGGTTACTAGGAGCTAAAGGTGGGAGGAAGATTTGATTACAAAGGGCAGCACAAGGAATTTTTTCTTTTTTATATATTATTTTTTGATGTTTAGAGAGAAAGGAAGAGAGATGGAGACAGAGAAACATTGATGTGAAAGTGAAACATCAATCAGCAGCCTCTTGTACTCCCCCTACTGGGAACTGAGCCTGCAACCCCGGGCATGTGCCCTGACTAGGAATGAAACCGGAAACGTTTGGGGCCATGGGACTGTGCTCAACCAACTGGGTCACAGTGGCTGGGGCGAAGGAATTTTTCTTGATTGACAGACGTGTTTTGTATCCGGATTGTGGTGATGGCTACACAAATCTATGCATGTGTTCAAAGTCATAGATATGCTCACAGAGGACGTTAATTTTATGATTTATTTTTAATAATAATAACAAAGCACATTTATTATTTTTTAATGACATTATCATCTCTTTAATGACTGAAACTCTTGTTTATATTTCTGGTAAAACCAACAGCACTGAAGATCACGCTAAGCACAGTTTCTGAATAGACAGCCATGTGGAGGTTGAAACTATTCATGCTAATTAAGTACATATGAATATTTTAGCAGTACAGTCAAGAAAATCCTATCAAGTAAAACTTATAACAAAGTTAATGTAGCATGCATTACTATTATGAGTCATTATTATTGGGTGGCATGATACGCAGTTCCTTGAAATGACTCTAATTAGTATTACTTTTGTAGTCAACCCACTTAAAATATTTCACCAGTATCTGCAACTTTTGTCAATATTTTTCATCATGATGCTTATAGCACAAAACTTACATATGTGTCTCCTATTTGGGGGCATGAGTAACTAGATAAAAAATTGTTTGGAAGCAGAATAATTGAAGCACTGAGCTACTCAAGGGAAATGTTAGATTGGGTAGACTAAGAAGTTAAAGTGTAAGACTTCTAGTAACCCATAATGATTCATTGCATACTTCCTGCACATAATGTAGTGTGTTAGAAACTTTAATAGATACAGTTGCAAATTATCCAAGATCTCTGACCCTCAAAGAAATTCAAAGAAGGTTGAGAAAGAAGGTCCATGAAATGGCAGATGCAAATTTCGTGAATTGTAAAGCGATCTATGAAATGCAAATAATATAAAGCTGGCTTTGGCGCACATGATGACAAAAATCATAAGAAAATTCTACAGGTATTTATAGTGAGGAGGGACTTGTAACTGGGAAGACCTAGGGCCTTGTTGAAAAGATAGTCATTGAGTTGAACAACAGTTAGGGACATACTGAGACTGAGCAGTGGAGACTTGGGATGGCAGTAACTGAGCTAGGTGGCATTGGAACAGAGACTGAAAAAGATGGGAAATTTGGTTAAGAAAGATTGCAGTTGAGGCATGGACTACATGGGAATGCCAATCAGGAATTCAGGACTGAAGTGAGAAGAGAAAGAGCAAAGTACATAGAGGCTAGTTTTTTAAAAAAATGCAAATAGATAAAGAAAAAAAAAGGAAACCAAGTAAAAATGGGAAGGACTGTGTGCAATACCTAAATCAGGGGTCCTCAAACTTTTTAAACAGGGGGCCAGTTCACTGTCCCTCAGACCGTTGGAGGGCCGGACTATAGTTTAAAAAAAAACTATGAACAAATTCCTATGCACACTGCACATATCTTATTTTGAAGTAAAAAAACAAAACGGGAACAAATACAATATTTGTATTTGCATGTGGCCCGCGGGCCGTAGTTTGAGGACCCCTGACCTAAATCATACGTTTTAGTTAGAGGAGTCACGGATGTAGTCTGAACAGCGGCTGGGGAGGTTGGCAAGCTGGAAGTTGACTAGAGAGGTGGGAGGGCAGACGCTACTAAACCCTGAAGGAGGCCGGTGAGTTACTTTTCACAGGCTGGTGCCAATGGTAGTCAGTCCTCAGACAAATGGACACAGAATGAGAGACAAGAAAGATGTTTTAGGAGATGAAACATCAAGTGTGAAAAGCTATGCAAGCCTGATTCTCTAGGACATTGCTTTCCTCGGAAGATGCCACAGTCCCCACAGACATCGGGATTACCTGAAGAATTGCCCCATTTCTTCTTGGAACAAAACATCTGTCCATGCACTGCGCCAATATAAAGCCATTAAGTGAACACCAGGAACTGTCTGGACAACATCAGAGCCCAGGAAGGCATCGGGAGAGGCATTGTTTTTGAGATGATTTGCGTCTTCTGGGGGGAAATAATGAAAAGAGAAGTGCAGTGAGCCGGGCTCCTCTCCAGCTGTGGCCAATCTCCCCACACTGCGTTAAGGCAATCAGCTTGGAACCAGCAAACTCAGATGACTTGCGCTCTCTGTCTATCTCATTGCCCAGCCGTGAGGGGATAAACAAGCATCACCTCTTACGTAGGTCATGGTTTTCCTTCTGTCTTTCAGGGCACATTGCTATGCCATCTATACCCCATTCCTTGGAAAGTCTATCGGCAAGGTTTTGCAGCATATTATCAAGGTTTGGGGTCTGGGTCTATTCTCACAAGGCATTTCCTGTTTGCTGTGACCAGCTGTCTATCCAAGAAAACAGATAACCAAAAGGGCTCCCCTCTTTTGCTATTTCAGCCTCTTGGCCCCAGGACTTGGCCACGCCAAGACAATAAAATACTGTAGCCTCCTGGGAACAGGCTACGCAGCTTGTTCAGGTATGTGTTTTTGTTTCATTCTGCTGAAGTTTTATTCAGCTGCTGTGGAGGCCTGGCTTGAGGACATTGGCTAAATACTAAATAATCACCAGGCGGAGGAAAAGAAATGAATTTCCCATCATTGTGGGTAGAAAGAGAACAGGCTTAATTAATGATTCTCATTCCTGCCTGTTCACACCTCGGCTCCCATTCAAATAACTTGAGGGAGAAAATAGTTCAGAATCTAGGAAAGCAGAAACTATTGGAAAGCTGCTAGGGTGTCAATCTTCCCGTTAACTTGCACATGCATTTCTAAGCTGTTGCACTAGATCAATAAAGAAAACAAAGAAGAAAGGTTTACCGATAGATAGCCCAGCTGCTGAAGTGGTAACTTGCCAGATGAAAGACTCAGCCAAGGGGGAACCAGAGGTCCTAGCCTGGGGAAGTTCTGCAGTCACCCTTCTATGGCATTTCAGTTTAGCCACCTGTGCCTTTAACTACCAATGGGAAACCTCAAGGAAATCTTTGGGGCAGAGTCATGACATGGATTTTGCGACAGTGAATTTTGAACCACACTAGCTTTTAACTAATGGTACTACATTAAAGATGAATGCCTTTCCAATTTATGAAACTAGTTCCAAACTACCTCATGGTATAGAAGGGTCAAATCCAATGAGTGAATTTGGAAGAAAAAAAAAACATATCTGCCCAATAGGCATATTACTTTTTTCTATGTTCAACGTGAAATAGTTCAGGCTTTTCAATGAAAAAAAAAAGTGTGAGTCATATGAATAACAGGAACATGTTTGTAATTGTTTCACAAGCTTGACTTTCAAGATGTTTCTACAAAGGAGCACAGTGAAAAAGAGAATTGAGGCAATTACACATTCAATATGGATGTCAGCGGAGGTCTCCTTGTCTTTTGAGACTTACATAAAATTAACCTCAACCCCTAGTCTCATCTTTAATAAGAAGCTCAATATCCTCTCTCAGATTTTTGCACACATCTGAAATGTACCTTCTCAGGGTTATCTGTACTTTTAATGAACTATTCTCATTGAACCCCCATCTCCCCACCCATGACAATTCTCTTGTTCTTGTCCAGTGTTAACTCATATACACTTACAGTCCCTTTAGTCCTTAAAACTCTATTCTACAAAACATTTCTGTGTAGAAAATGGCTACTACATTGCAGCAATACACAGAAATACTTTTAAAACTAACCTTTCTAAAATTCCTCCAGCCAGCTCGAACACTAGGAAATTCTCATTACCCAACATTTCTTCGTGCAATGTTCCCCATATACACCCAAACGTCTCCCAATTTGTTTGGCTGTTTCTCCTGTTCTCAGAACTATTCCTCTCCCTTACTTTTTGCTCCTTCAAATAAGTGTTAACTTTCATGCAAAGCAATTTAATTGTCCTTCTATTACATGGGCTTCTTCCAGAGTTTCATGTTCTTAGAACATCATTGTTCACACACATGAATGAGGTATTTTGCTACACAGAAAGTCATCCTCTTAGGAAAAAGTCATGCTACTGTTTTAGGAGGCAAAATGACAGTCATCTATTGCTTTTAGATGAAAACACATTTTTAAAGTTGTTTTTTTTCTATGCTACATATAATTAAAGCAGGCCACAAGGTCAAGAATACCTCCATGGATACATATTTCAGACCTTTAAATTTGTTTCAATTTATCAGTGATGCTCTAAGTTGCATATTTGATGTTTATGCCCAGCCTAAGACAGTGCTAACTTGCCCCATGAGAATGGTATTGAATTTGAAGCAAGCTTCTTTTAAATATACACTACTAAACAAGTGATCCTTTCTCAAAAGCTAAGCAGATATGATTTTTATTTATATGAGATACTAGAGGCCTGGTGCACAAAATTCATGCACTCCGGGTGGGGGGTCCCTCAGCCCAGACTACAACCTCTTGCAGTCCAGGAGCCCTGGGCGGACATCCTTTAGCGCTGCCATGGAGGCGGGAAAGGCTACCGCCACCGTCACTGCGCTGGCCAGCTGTGAGCATGGCTTCTGGCTGAGTGGCGCTCCCCCTGTGGGAATGCACTGACCACCAGGGGGCAGCTCTTGCATTAAGCGTCTGCCCCTGGTGGTCAGTGCACATCATAGCGACCGGTCATTCCGCCATTTGGTCAATTTGCATAGTAGCCTTTTATTATATAGGATAATGGGGAACAGAGTTTTAATTTGCTAGAGAAAAAGAATATGTCTTGTTCCACCTTGTGTCCTTTATAATCCTATATAATAAAAGGCTACTATGCAAATTGACCAAATGGCGGAATGACCGGTCGCTATGATGTGCACTGACCACCAGGGGCAGACGCTTAATGCAAGAGCTGCCCCCTGGTGGTCAGTGTGCTCCCACAGGGGGAACGCTGCTCAGCCAGAAGCTGGGCTCATGGCTGGCGAGTGCAGCGGCGGTGGCAGGAGCCTCTCCCACCTCGGTGGCAGCACTAAGGCTGTCCGCCTGCCAGCTTAGGCCCACTCTGCCTAAGCCATCAGTTGAACATCCCCCAAGGGCTCCCGGACTGTGAGAGGGTGTAGGCCGGGCTGAGGGACCCCCCCTCCTTCCCTGAGTGCATGAATTTCATTCACCGGGCCTCTAGTTATGGTTATATTGGGATAAGATACCTGGAGAACTCTCCCAGCCCTACCCCAGCCTCATTCCCTGAAGATGACTGCTAGCTAGCAGATCATACATTGCTAGTATTTGAAGAGGGCTTAGAGGATATCCAATCTTAGCTTCCATGGGAATCCTTATAAAATATTTCATAGACTTTTACTAGAAAGTAGTGTATTCGGAAAACATTAAATATTAGAAAATAAGGTATATGTACACTGCCTTGAACATTATATACATTCAATAAGTAAAATGTTAATTCCTTCCCACTCTTCCCCTTAACTTTACTGAGATAAACAATCCTCTTTTGAACTTCCATTCATTGAACATGGTTCTACCTAATAAAGAGAAAGAATGTTTGTTTCCTCTTGCAAATGAGAACATCTCAGATACTTACAGATAACTATGTTCCTGTCTCTTGTTCAGTTCCTTCCACATGATTTTATACCCTTCACTATTCTAATTCTCCAACTTCATATTTCTTAGTTTCTAGGACTTATAAAGAAAAAAATAATAGCTGGACATTTTGTCTAATCAGTACACAGAGCACCAGGGTTTGCTTCTGCTTGGTGTTGAGAGTCAAACTGTTGCACAGCCCAAATCTGCAGTCGCCTTGTTAGTAGCCTTATCACACCATCAGCCTCATCCCAACAACTGAGTTGAAGCCGCCCAAATGTATAAGATGTACAGATTCATTTTTTGTTTTACTCATGGCTTGTTGTTAGGCCATATTTCTTCCATTCTGCATTTAATACATCACTTTCAAAGTACAGGGAAAAATATATAGCACATATATAATATGTATCTTATACTTATCTTTCATACACACACACACACACACACACACACACACACACACACACAGTAGAGACCCAGTGCACAAAATTCATGCATGGGTAGGGTCCCTAGCAGCTGCTGGCTGCCAGCTGGGACCTTCCTATATTCCACGCCACCCCCTGGTGGCCAGCGCACGTCATAGCGAGCAATCAAACTCCCAGTCAGTGGAACTCCAGAGGGGACACTTTGCATATTAGGCATATACATACATATAGATAGATAGATAGATAGATAGATAATTGAACTCCAGAGGGGACACTTTGCATATTAGGTATATACATACATACATATAGATAGATAGATAGATATCATATATGTCTATTTTAAACTTTACTCTGTACTATTTGTTTCCATAAGTCTAACCTGTGATGATCTTTTAAACTTAACTCTTTTCCTGAATTTAATCTATTCCAGCTCTAATTTATCTAAATCTAAGCCATCTAAAATAGCCACTAAGACAATATACTTCCCTGGCACTGTGTTGTATACAGGCTCTGTCTCAGGTATTTTCTATAAATTAACTTTAATCTTTACTATTTTCCTGTAAGGTAGCTATCTATCTATTCTCATCAAGTGGTGCATGAAAATTAAGCATTTTGTCTAGGTCGACAAATGTTAACAGTGAAACCGGTCTGGTAATTCAGGCCCATGTGGCTCCTAAACCTAAACTCTATTTGCACTGGCTCGACCTGCACAGCCTCAACCTGCACAGCCTCAACCTGCACAGCTTCAACTTGTACTGCCTGGATTGGAGCCAATGCTGAACCAACACAAAGCCGATATATGCTCTCTAGCCCACACTCACCCTATTATTCAAAAGAATATCAAGTAAAGTTTGCCAAAAAATCAGTTGCAACTGAAAATGCACTCAATCTGAAGTCTTAATTACTTTATCAACTACCCTTTTAATTCTGATTTTTTTAAATGACCTAAAATTGATGTGACTCTATTTTTAACAACCTAAGAATTCTTAGTAGCCTCTTTAAGTTCAAATTTAACTCAAATTTTAATTCAAGTGTCTTTTCTGTTAAACACTTGTATCGTTACTATGCATTTTTGAATTCTCTAGGGATAATTGTCAATGGTCCCCGTCTGTGGTTTAGAGGCCACCTTTTTCTCAAACTTAAATAGTAAGGCTGTTTATCTCTGACATGGTTGGTTCTGTTGTTTCTACCAATGTTTTTATACCCTGGGATGTGTACTGTGTACACCAAGTAACTTGAACACAATACTCAGTTCTTCTATCAGATAAATTGGTATTCCTAAGTATTTCTCTCTTTTTTTTGTCTCTGTTTCTCCTATTTTTTTATTTAAAAAATAGAGTTAAGTAGTAAAGAAGATAGTGGACATGAGTCATGATAATTTATTTATTATTATTTAAAATATATTTTTATTGATTTCAGAGAGGAAGAGAGAGGGAGAGAGATATAGAAACATCAATGATGAGAGAGAAATATTGATTGGCTGCCTCCTGCACTCCCCACACTGGGGATTGAGCCCGAAACCCGGGCATGTGCCCTGACTGGGAATCAAACTCTGACCTCCTGGTTCATAGGCAAATGCTCAACCACTGAGCCGGGCTATTTTAATGAGATTGTCTCCAGTGTTTTGCCATCAAGCATGATTGCGAATAGATGCCCTTTTCCAACTAAGGGCTTAATCTTCTAAACCTAATTTCCTTATATGTGTGCATGCTTTTCAAAAAAGAAAAAATGAAAGAAGCATATTGATTGTTATCAAACATTTTACAGCATCTTTTGAGATCATTGTCTTTTTATGGGACTAAGAGATATGGCCTAGTATAATCATTTCTCTCTTGATCATACACCAGTCTTTCAATCTCAGAACAAATCCTAGTTGGTCATGGTGGGTGGTTATTTGAAAAGACATTAAATTTGATTTGCTAAAGGTTTAAAAGTTTTGCACCAGTGTCTCTCAATGAACTCATTTATGGGTTTTTGGGTTGTTGTTTGTTTTCCTGGTGCGTGGGAGGCTTCTGGCACAGGTCTTTTTGTGGCTTTCAAGAGTAAGAAAATGAAGTGGGTAACATTCTGTCATTCTTGACACTCTAGAACAGTTTATGAGCATGTAATTACCTCCTCTTTGAAATTCTAACAGCAAAATTATCCAATCATGAATCTGTCTTTGAAGACTTTTTGATCATTTCTTTTATATTATTGTTCAAATTAAATTTTCTACTTTCCTTTAACTTAATTTTGACCCTTGATATTTCTTTCCACAGGAACCATCCATTTAATGTAGTTGTTGAGTTATTAAGCATAACATACATGTAATATTTTCTTGAATTAAAAATAATATCTCTTATTATGTCCCTATTTTAAAAATTAATTTTGTTTTTTTCTCTCTTTTGTCTTGGTGGGTTTTGATTTTTGTCATTTTCATTGGTATTAATGTGTTGTGTTTAAAGAAACTGTTCTTGGATTTACTGAGAAAGTATATTATTTTGCTTTGAATTCATTAAAAATCTCTTTATATTTATTATGTGTTTTCCTTTAGCTTAGGTTTATTTTGTAGTTGCTTTTCTAACTTATTGAGTTGATTGCTAAGTTCCTTTATTTTATGATTATTTTAATAATACAAGCATTCAAGATTATTGCCTCGGAGAATAACTTTGGCTGCATTGCACTACAATAATAAGTAATGGTTTCTTTAATTTCTATTATTTTTCCAAATAGCCACTTATTGTAATTTTTATTTCTTTTTTGTCCTAATAGGTTTGTTATAGAATGCTTTAAATTACCAAATTGCTGGGTTTATTTTTATTTGTTTTTTTAAGCGTTTGTTATTACTTTACAGTTTGCTATATTATGACAGGACAACATTTTCCTGCCCTGTTTCTGATCTGAGAATTTTATTGTTGACCTAGAACAAAATCAATTTTTGTAATTGCTTATTGAAATTTGAAAATAAGATATATGCTCTGGGTGTAGCATACAAAGTTCAATGTCTCCATGAATTAAAACTTATTATAATATTAACATTGACTGTCTTCAAGATATATTTTAATATTTCCCTTAACAATCACATTTCAATCAATTTCTCATTTATTCATTTAGCAAATGTTATTAAGCACCTTCTTGTGCCAGACTCACCCCTAGGTACTGGGGACACGGCAGTCAATCTGGCATGGGAGGACCTTTGGGGACAGGAGCTGAACACTGAGGCATTGTGGGAACTAAGTACTTTACCCAGGATCACAGTCAGAGACATAGGAGTTGGTTATATGCACACATATACATGACAGGCGGAAATGCTTCCATAACTACTGTACTTCTAAACACATGGGTTTGTACTTTGCTTTTTATCATTTTTCTTTTAATTGTTTTAGTGCATCCTATTTTACCAAGTCTTTATGAATGTCACAGTGAAGAAACTGGGGACCACCAACCAGGTAGTTTCTTTGTTTGTTTGTTTGTTTTTATTGATTTCAGAGAGGAATGGAGAGGGATAGGGAGATAAAAAATAAAAAATATCAATGATGAGAGAGAATCATTGATTGGCTGCCTTCTGCACACCCCACACTGGGAATCGAGCCCACACACAGGCATGTGTCCTGACCGGGAATCCAACTGTGACCTCCTGGTTCATAGGTTGACGCTCAACCACTGAGCCACGCCAGCTGGGCCAGCCAGGTAGTTTTAATGGCATCATTTCCCCTTCAATTATACTTGGCTTGTCCTTCACAGGTTCATGATTTCTTCCTTGATATTGAGGTTGTAGTTTCGTCGTTTTACTTTGCTTTTCTGCTCTGTATACATGATACAGTCTTCCTCCCTCAGACTGCCTCGCCCTTCTTTATCAAACACCTCTTGAGTAGAGTTCAAGTCCTCCGGCCTCTTTGCAACCTGATCCAAGAAGGCTTTCACCAACCTAAACCACCACACCTCTGTGCTGCGCCTCTCTCCCTGCCCCGCTCTCCTCTGAGGGCCAGCGTGGCAGCTTGGTCCCCACCTGGTGACAAGCTAGCTTCTATTTCTAAATCAGATGGACTTGAGACCATGGCCATCTGACCATGGCCATCTCTCTAATGCATCCTGGAACGGGCTCTGGCTTCCCCTGACCCCTGCTTCCTGCCCTCTGCCCTCAAGCCTGCTCCTTGAGGTCACTTTTAAAATATCACCTGCACTCAAGCCTTTGTCTCTAGCTCTGCTTCCTGGGAAACCCAGGCCGAAACGCCTCTCTCGCTCACCTTGCTCCGCACAGAGCTTTAAAACCCCTTTATGAGTTTTAAAGCATCTTTCTCAAATCTTTATCTTCTTGTAACATTTAGGCTCTCTGACATTATTCCTACAGCCGGTGCTGCTGCTCTTTTCTATTCTCTTGATGTTTATTCTCCTCCTTCAATATTTAATACATGTCCTTTTAAAATATGAACTCGACTTTCAGTTATATTAGTTTTTGTAGACTTATTCCCCTTTTCTTTATCATTAGAATAATTTCTGGTTGTATCGGTCTGTTCTGAGTTTTCCTACCACCCTATCTCTCCTAAGCTGTGTTATCTTTCAAGTCTCTTTCCTGGGATCACATACCCACACACAGGTTCTATATTTTGAACTTTGCTGTTCTGAAGTCGAGTCTGTGTTCCTAGGCTTTCGCGAATATCACAAGATGACTTTTTCTAAGGTCCTTGCCCCTCTCATGACCCCGACCGGCTGTGCACCCGTGGTCAGAATGAAATCGGTGTAACAATTTTCTCCTTGTGACTTTCTTTACCACTTGAAATACAAAATGAGAACAAGTTATGTCATGGCTTTACCAAGAGGGTTCACTTTTAGAAGATTCCGCTTTTCAAGTGCTGCCTGGGTAGTCAAAACATGCCATTAGGTCGGTGTCTTTCCCCCGGGGAGCTCTGTGCTCTGTTTAAGGTGCATCTAAACGGTTTAGAGCGGCTGTGCCATTATCTCACTTCTATTTATCTCTGCTTCTATCTTACCCTCAAATACGTCCTATTATGCTGCCACCTTAATGTGAAGATTTCTACTGATGTGGGTAGCTTCACAACGTACTGTTCTCCTGCCGTTTCTAATAGATTAGTTTGGAAGACGCAAAGTGTCCCCCCTTTGAGTCTATTGTAGCCATGTTAAACCCCACTAAATTCCAGTGGTACTTTAATGATATGATTGATGATAGATGATAGATAGATAGATAGATAGATAGATAGACAGATACACAAACATTGTTCCTATCATATTCATTGTTTTCTCATTGTCCACTCCCAAACCCCAAAGCCCACCTTTTTCTTTCCACCGGCTTGATTTTGCACTTTGATCTGGGCCTTTTCCCACCATGCTTATTTTTTTTTAAATTTTGATCACCTGGATGAGTATGTTTCCACATCTTTGCAGGTGTTTCAGTGATGCCCTCCACCATTTCCTCAGAGAACATCATTCTTTTATAATGAGCCATGATGCAGAAAACCAGTTGTTTTCCCTATTACCAGTGCCGTCAGCAGATTATTTCTCCTAGCCTCCTCCGAGTAGCACTAAAAATAACAACTACAGTTACAAGTAATTAGTTTTTGGGAGGCCCCAGACCGTGTTTTTATGTTCTTTACATCTAATCCTCATCTCAGCCTTGACAGAGGAGGCATCCTGGACCCTTTCCCAGTTAATAAGACTGAGTTCTCAGAACTAGGAGGTGGTGGACCCGCCATTCACCCCGAATTTGGCTGGCTTCAAATATTTTGCTCTTCTCACTTCTGCCACAACTTTGCTGATTATGCTTCCAATGTGTTTTGATATCCATTGGTTGCTTTTACCACAAGGAAGATAGGAAATAAATATATATATACATTTTTAAAGCCTAACTGTTCAATCGCTATGCAGGTATTTCAATTCAATAAGGAGATTTGTTATGCTTCTTTTAACTCTACTTTTTCCTTGTGAAACATGAAATAAGTCACTGAGTATTTGGTAATGTTCATGCACAAGCAAGACAGCATGCTTTGCGATTCTCACACCACGTGGCCATTTCCATCAGCTCATTGTTATACATCTTGTCCTCTCAGGCCCATAATGGGATTTCCTATACCTGCTCTATTCCTCTGCATAACACAGGATGCTGGTGCTTCTGCAAATATTCTGGTTTAGTCCTCTAGTGGAAAATACCCCAATCTCTTAGACAGACCTTTGTGGTTATTATATTTAGTAGTAATCGGCAGTAGAAGTACAGACTGAAAGGTGCACAACAAATGAGTTAATTGATAATGAAACATAATTGAACATTGTTAAGTGATGTTCCAATAGAAGATCTTAGAGTTAGATTCCTCCCCACTTGCAAGTACTTGAGAAGATGGTGCAGAATTATATTCTCATCTAAATGAATGTCATTATTGCTAAAAATTCCATTTAATCCATTTTTCCAAGAGTCTATAGAGTCTGACCTGAATGATAGTGACCCTGTCAAACTGAGTCCAAGTTAAATCAAGTCAATACAAAGCCAAGAAACTCTGGTTATTTTTGTGGAGCTGATTTTGTTTACTTTTTTAGGTGTTGTTTTCTCTATCTTTATTGTTGGAAGTATTACAGATGTCTCCCTTTCCCTCCCATTGACTCCTTCTAGCCTGCACATGCTGCTCACCCCCTAGGCCTTCACCACACTATCATCTGTGTCCATGAGTTATGCATATATGCATACAAGTTCTTTGGGTAATCTCTTCCTACCCACCCACCCACCGACCCCCGCCTTCCCTCTGTGGAGCTGATTTTAAATCAAAGGGCTTTGCATGTGATTCCAAGATCCACCATTTACTAGCTGTATTCTTCAGCAAGTTATGTAGACTTTGTGCCTCAAGTTCCTCATCTTCTACAGAACTGTTCCTTAATGTCACCATATAAGTCCAGAGTCCCCTTGGAATTTCAAATTGTGTGACTAGTCAATTAGTGAGGATTTCTGTACGTGCTGTAAAAATCTCTGTAAAATTCATATATCTTGCTGCACTGCTCCTGTGATGGTGGGATGGCTATTAATTAGCTTACCAGTTTGCTTAACTCTGCAATTACTTTTCTTGGGGACAACTATCCATCTGGTTTCCAACCTCAGTCTCTCCATCTCTGAAAATGGCTATTGATTGTCTTTTGCAGGATCTGCCTTCTCTTTCTTATGAGAACAAAATCTTGATAGCCAATAAATAAGTTATTGGTTTACTTTTCTCTCCAAAGAAAAGTAAATGTATACTTTTGTTTTCTCAGTGAAACCAGAAAATACATCTAAATTATCCGAACTTCATACAGTGGCCTAGGTAAGAAAGCTAGAACTTAAACCCAAGTCTTCTACACAAAATCCCGTCTTTAATCTCTATACTATTATTCTCCTGTGAAATATATACTTGCAAATATATTTATTTTAGAAAATGCAAGTACCTAACCCAAAGCAGGTACAGTTTCAGAGAAAAGTAGGAATTTAGGAGGGTTCCTGGATAAGGTGTGGGGAGTTCTATATGGAACCCCACAGAAATGAGCTGGGAGGATAATGTGGACACTGGGTGCTGTGAGGACAAGGCTTCCAAGTGGAGACCTGTGGCACCAATGGGGTGAAAGCTTTGGGAGGACAAAATTAACCTATTTTAGCCCAGCTGGCATGGCTCAGTGGTTGAGCGTCAACCTATGAACCAGGAAATCATGGCTTCACATGCCCAGATTGTAGGCTTGATCCCCAGTGTGGGGCGTGCAGAAGGCAGCCTGTGGATTCTCTCTCATCATTGATGTTTCTATCTCCCTCTCCCTCTCTCTTCCTCTCTGAAATATATATATATTTAACTTATTTTACAAATCTGTCTTAAGACAACGGTATATGCTCTTGAAGTTCTCTGTGAATCAACATCCAAAACCCTACCCAGGAGAGATCTTTCTCTGTTGCTTATACAATCAAGTTCCAATTTTACTTTGAAGGGAAAAAAAATACGTGAAGTACCCAGCAAGCACAATTTCTGACAACTATTAATGGATGAGGAGGGGAGAGAGGAATAGAGATGGCTGTGCTGTTTGGCCTTGGGACATCATGCGGAACCCACCTCTTTAGCGTAGATATCCCCAGTGGATCAGATACCAGTTTGCTGCATTAATTGCTGTTTCATAATATAAAATTTAATTATCTCTATTATTTTACAATAAGCTTTTCTGCCTTGGGGCCTCTGGCACAGGGTACAGTTAGTAACAAAGCTAATAAATAAAGAAATAACACACTCCATTTCCTTGTCAGAAGGAAGTCGGGCTTTTCTCAGTATGCTCTGAGCTTAGGGGAATTCACTTTGGTTTTCCCACATACACTTGTTCTTCCGCTCAGATGAGGCAAAGGCATCTTCCAGAAGTGATTCAGAGAGACTGAAGGGGGGTGGAGGAACATTCCAGGCCTCTGGGCTTTAAGCCACAGGAACCCCTGTGCTCCTTGCAGCAGGGACTGCTGGGAACAGGTTGCATCTCCACCCATGCGCTCCAGGACTGTGTCTCACTCTTCTTGCTTTTATTATTGGACACCCCTCTCCCCCTTAATATTTGTTTAGTCCAAGAATCATAGAACTAAGAACTCTAACCCTGCTTAATCCTTAGATACCCACTTAGATTGTGTTTACCCAATTGTTTTCTTTTGAGCAAAGATTTCAATATGAGCCAGATGCAGGTTAGCAGACACAAAACACAGCTTCTGAGAGATGAAAAAATGGCATTGAAAATGTAACTGAAGTCAAACAGGCAGCAGATGATGCACCATGGTTTAGCAGATGAGGAATAGGTGAGAGGTATTCATTATTAAGCTGGCCAGACTTTGGAGGATATATAATATAAGGTCCTCCACTCAAATATATACTGCGGGTCTCAATATCATGCATTCAATAAGCATTTTATAAGCATAAATTATGCATAATCACTAGGCCAGGTACTATTGAGGATACAAAGAAATCTGAGACAAGGCCTATTATGTATAAGAGAGATGCAAAATTATATAATAAGCCAGCATATAGGAACTCCTGAAAAATAAGAATAAAATTAAATGCTATGTCAAAGAGCATATCAGATTTGGTAGAAGGATTGGGAAGACTTATGGAAGAGATGGTGCTTAAGGTTGGCCTAGAGAAAAATGAGTGATCTATTACATGCATTAACAGGAATGAATAGTACACACAGTATTAAGGGGGGGGGGAAATTCCAAAGAGTATATTTTACAGAGTATTTATACATTTCAAAATCTTAAAAATTAATATGATGCTTAGAATGCATACACATATGGAACTAAAAAGAAAATTAAAAGCGTGATTATCATAAAAATTAAGAAAAATTAATGGGGAAAAGCAAGAGGATATATTTGGATTTGAGAGCCACAGGAATGACCTCCAGAGAGGCGGCAATAAATTATTCTTAACCCGGCTGGTGGTGAATGGGTTTTGCTGTAGAAACACTCCTTAAATTGAATATAACTGTATGTATGGTTTATTTAGCCTTTTCTGTATGTATGATGCACTTCAAAATAAAAGGTTAAAATATACACTTACAATTGAATTTTTTAAGTAATATGGTAAAAAGGAAAATGATTTGCCATTCATTCTAAAGATCAAGCTATTTGCGACAATGAGATTTTATTATAACCCTATTAGGCTTTATATGATTAAAGTGAAACTGAATTAAAAACAGTAATAAGGTAACACATTTGCATTTCAGCATGGCGGTTGGGTGGTTTAACATCGCAACTAAGTTAATGTCGAAAGAGATTTAGAAAATCAAAAGGGAGGATGCTTCTGAGGCTTTAAAGATGAACAAAGTGTATTGAATAGAGATTTGTTTTAAAGCCACACAACCACCACCAAGTATCATAATTTAAACAGAGATATAAAGTTATAGGGGTATAGAAACATCAAAGAGTCTAAAGATAGCCAGGTTTTAAAAAATATTACCTGCATAATATATTCATTCTCTCTCTCTCTCTCTCTCATCTTGGCTTTTTTTTTCTGAACATATTCTCCACTCCTCTCTTCTGCTAAATTTCTGAATATATAGAGGGTGAGACTGAACCTGTCTTGATTATAGCTCCAAATCTTTGGAGGGATGAAATTCTGAGATATATATATTTCACTCCAGATTCTATCTTTTTTTTCCATTTTATTTTTATTTTTTAAATTAAATCTTTATTGTTGAAAGTATTACATATGTTTCCTTTTTTCCCCCATTGACCCAATCTAGCCTGTCCCCACCGCCCACCCCAGGCCTTCACCACCCTTTTGTCTGTATCCATCGGTTATGCATATACTAGTATGTATACTAGTTCTTTGGTTAATCTCTTCACAACCACCCACCCTCCCCTGCCTTCACTCTGGATTCTATCAACCATGGCATAAATATATTATTACCTATTTACCATGTACTAATCTCTCAACTACTCAGCCTTAATCCCTTGAATGACTTTCACCTCTACTACACTACAGCTATCCCCAGTATGATTACCCATTGGGTGTCATTTTCATGAAAAACTGTTGACCCTAAATATTTCAAATCTAAGAAATTCTTTTTTTTTAACCCCAATGTCCTATATTTCTCTCATAGCCTCTCTCCAAGTTGACATACTTTTGTAGACATCATCAAGTTGACATCATTAAGTAGAGGTGAATGACTTTCACCTCTACTACACTACAGCTATCCCCAGTATGCTTACCCATTGGGTGTCATTTTCATGAAAACTGTTGACCCTAAATATTTCAAATCTAAGAAATTCTTGTTTTTTTTAACCTCAATGTCCTATATTTCTCTCATAGTCTCTCTCCAAGTTGACATACTTTTTGACTCCATTGAGAATTGACCCTCCAGACAGTTGACCTTTCTCACCCATTGTGTCCTCAAGGAGCTGCTTGCCTTCCTCCCTGATTGGACTTTAATGCGTCATTTTGTTTGTGCTTTTCTTAGTGTCCTTGTGCTCCTCTTTGTGAAGGTCTGTTACACTTATTTTGTTCTCCCTCAAGCTTGGGTAAATGCTATTGTTTGTAAAACAATGCCATTAGTTTCCTGTGTGCAGAATTTGGGGAATCCAACAGCCTTCTTTCAGATTATTGTGCCCCTGTCCTTGTTGGTTCAGTTGGCAGTGCTTCTACTTGTATAACATTTTCAAAAATCTTGTGAATTTTTCATGTATGCCAGGTTGGGGGAAGGGGGTGGGTTCACATCATTAAGCAAGAGGATCCTTCATAGATCTTTCCTGGATAATTCCAACTCTATTCCCTGTTTCTGCCGAGACGGTTGAGTGGGTCCATTTGTCACATACTTAATCTCTTAAGCAAATGACTGTCCAGATACACCACTTTTCTAACAGTAAATGTCGTAATGTCATCATCTTCTTCAACCTGGATAGGCTGAGAAACTCCCAAATCATCAAGTTTTGGGTTCATTTTGGTTATGAGTTTTTCTTCAATGTTTCTCTTTTCTCTCACATCTATATTATAAAAAGCCAGTGTCAGTAACACCGGAATGACCAAGCGACTCGTCACCAGGAGGTGCATTGATGGGTCCCGCAGCGCTGGCGGGCGGGACTCAGGGTCCCTCGGTGGGGCGGGACTCTGGGTCTCATGCGATTTCGCACACTGGGCCTCTAGTTTTACTATAAGCATCAACAACAACATAAAACAAGGCCAGGCTGCACCTTCAGCATTTTCCTGGGAAATGTTGTCAATTAAATATCTAAGTTCAACATTTACATACTCTGCTTTTTACACAACTGAAGAATGTCATTCAGCAAATGTTCTGCCTCTTCCTATATAGCATATTCCCTAAGTAGAGAAACTTTTCTACTATGCTCCTCACCTCTTTCCGAGTGCTCATCGGAATTACTATTTTTCTACCAACCATCTCTTAAGGTCATCTAGACTTTTTCTATCATGCACCTCGAAATTCTTCCAGCCCTTATCCGCTATCTAGTTCCAAAGCCACTTTCAGGGGGTTAGGTGTTCCTTACAGCAGCACCCTGTACTTTCCCAGCACCCAAATCTAGGGCTGCTACAACAAATTATCACAACGGGTGCTCCACTCTCATTGCCTTTGAACTTGCTATCCTAGAACTTCTTTTCCTCCAAATATTCACATAGTTACACGGGTCTTTGTTCAAATATGCATACATCAGAGAGGATTTCCCTATCACCCTGTCTAAACTACTACCTCTGTCACCTCCCATTGCTTTACCTGCTATGTTCCTTCATTGACATTTTTACTATCTAACATTTCATATATCTAGGTGTGTTTTTAATTTTTTAAAATTCAGTGCAGTGACATTTGTCAATAAAATTATATCGGTGTCAGGAATACAATTCTAAAATACATCATCTGTATATTGTATTGTGTGTTCACAACCTTAAGTCAAGTCTCCTTCCATCCCCATTTATTCCCCCTTTACCCTTTTTTCCCCCCCCCCCCCCCCCCCCCCCAAATAAGTATGGTAATCATCATACCCTTGCCTGTGTCTATGTGTTTTGTTTTGCTTTTTTGCTTAATCTCTTCACCTTTTTCACCCAGCCCTCCAACCCTCTCCCCTCTGACAGCTGCCAGTCTGTTCTCTGCATCTATGGGTCTATTTTGTGATCTGACTTCCACACTGAAACATAAACTCTATGAGAGGAGGGGCATTGTCTCCTTTGCAGCTGTGCCCCTAGCATTTGAAACAAGGCCTGGCACGTAATAGGGTCTAATAATGCTCAATGAGTGCATTTGTGGTTGAGGGCTTCATGGAGTCAATGGCTCTTATGCCCAAAGAGTTGGCCTCAAACCTGGCAAATGAACACTATGGATACCTTGCCCTCTCTGATGGCCATTAGGACACTACATTGAATGAGGACTGGAGTCAAATTTAAAGAGAACAGCAGGGCTGAGGAAGAATCTTCCCTTCCACTTCAAGTAAATCTTATAAAGGATGCATAATTCCTCCTTAATCTGAGAGCCATGCCTAAAGTGGAGTTTCCATCATCCGTTTAAGGCTACTCCAAACAAACAAACAACAAAAACAACAACAACAACTCACACAAACATATGAACAAACACAATCAATAAAAATTGGACTTGCAAAGCATATGTGGAGTCAGGATAAGCTCCTTCCCAGCCCCCATTCCTGCCCTTATAAGGACATTATCCCTCCAATATAACAATTCAGGAACCGCCATTATCAAAGAGATGAGTACAAAGTATTTTGATTTAATTGATCCTGGGAAAGCTGTTTCTAGACTCAGATATAAAAAGAAAGGCAGCTCACGTGCAGGAGTGGAGAGGTTCTGCGGAGCTTCACTAGAAGAAAGAGGATTGCCAAGGGTGGGCGGAGATGAGATTAGGAGGCGGGTGGAGGAACATTGCAGGGGTATCTAAGAACCGAGATTGTAAGAAGGTAAGTGAAGAAGTCTCCTGCTTATGGATGCTGTTTTCGACCGGCAGCTCTGTATGCAACAGACTCTCTTGAAGCTTCCCCCCGGCGTCCCCTGCCAATCTGCTCCTTCGCTTTCTACTGGCATCACATATGAACTACTGATGCATGTGGCTCCTTTTCTTTAAGCTTTCCGAAGGCTTTGCTTGGTGAGACCATCCCACTGTATTCACATTCTGTTTACCTACAATACTACTACATGGTATTGAGTCAAAGAGCATTTGAAAGTGGGATGAAAGAAAGGGAAAGTTCATCTTTACCTTGCATCACATATCAGGAGCTGAAATTAGATCTCACCTACTGGGAAGGGAGACAGTCTGTGTTACCCAACAAAGCTCAGCCCCCTTGGCACATCCAAAGCCTCACGCCCTTGGCCCCAGGCTTTGGCACCAGGGGTCCGCGGCTGTGGCCCGGATGAAAGCATTGTCCCCAGCTTGCTCTCAGGCAAAGGCAGCCTGCTTTTAATTAGGAGCAGGAGCTGTTGTTAGGTTTGTAATTATTTTTATTTCTATGCTTGATGGCATGATGTGTGTTACATATTTAATTAAAGAGGATATAATGAGTACTTCTAACAGGCCTGGGGTCAGAAGAACCACTGCAGAGATTTATGCAAATGAGCCAGGCTTTATGGCTTCCCTAGGGAAGCAGTGATGTTGTCAAAATGGGAGAGGCAGTGGGAACCCATCAGCTTTCCAACAAGAAAAGCTCAAGAGAGGAGGGTGGGGGCTGGGGGGGGGGGGAGAGGCAGGCAGACAGGTGGGGAGTAGAATTTGTAGGCTTTGTGTCTGGGACCAGAAAAACAAAAGTCTAAATATGTAATGGGGGTAAGTCTAGAGTTAATAAAATAAAACATACAAATGATTCAATTGGACCAATGGCCTAGGCCAGTGGTCGGCAAACTCATGAGTCAACAGAGCCAAATATCAATAGTACAACAATTGAAATTTGTTTTGAGAGCCAAATTTTTTAACTTAAACTATATAGGTAGGTACATTGTTATTCACTTAATTAGGGTACTCCTAAGGCTTAGGAAGAGCCACACTCAAGGGGCCAAAGAGCCGCATGTGGCTCGAGAGCCGCAGTTTGCCGACCATGGGCCTGGGCCAGAGAGCAATGCAAGAGGACCAATACCCTTAGGAACACATTTTGGACCTGGGAAGGTAAAGCAGAAAAGAGTGAAGGGAGGTGTGATAACGTAGACTGTGCTAAGACGTTTGGAATTTTATTTTATGGAAAACAGGTCCTTCAATGTTTTTATATGCACTTTCTTCACCATGTGCTATTTTTATATGTTACAGCATTTGTCTCATGATCTATCTGCAGGCATATCTACACTCCTATTGGGCTCCAGACTGAGTCCTCCAGAGTGAGAGCCTCTCCTCTCTCTGCTCCCATGGCTCCTACTAACCTTCCTCTGCTATACCCCGGATCTGCTCTAGCAGAACTGCCGGTTGAGTTTCTGTCTACCCTGCCTAACCGAGAGCTGATTGACTGGGAGGATGCTGTTTTGCTGTTTTCCATATTGTTTTTGTCTTATTCATGCTTCTATGCCTAGCATCTAGCACGGTGCCTCGCCTATAGCATGCCCTCAAAAAGTTTTCATTAAGTGAATGAATAAATCATTGGAATGCAATCAGTCATACGTACTGTATCCAAAACAAAGGCAGACTACAAATTTGCCCCTGAAAGCATTGGAAAGTTATTTAGATTTAAAAACGTTATTTATTTATTTACTTACTTACTTACTTACTTACTTACTTACGTAATGATTTATTTATAGAGGGAGGGGGAAGAGAGGCAGGGAGAGAGAAAGAGGGAGAGAGAAACATCAATTTGTTGTCCTACTTATTTATGCATTCATTGGTTGATTCTTATATGTGCCCTGACCAGGGATTGAACCAACAATCTTGGCATATCAGGATGATGCTCTAGTCAACTGAGCTATCTGGCCAGAGCTATTTAGATATTTTAAAGTCAGCACTTGGGCAAATGGGGAATGGTGTTAAATTGCATATTATGCCAAAAGACTTCTTTAATTCCTCCTTAATCTAAGATATAGGATTAGAAATTTAATGCATTGTCCTTAATTGAGTCCTAGTTTTGGGGGGAAAAAATCAGCTACTAAAAACATTTTGAGATAATTGGAGGATAGTTGGTATTAGATGATACTGTAAAGGTGTTTTTGTTGGCATAACAACATTGTGTTATGTAGATTATCTTTGTGGTGCCTCTTAAAAGTAGCTACAAAGTCTCTGACACTCAGTCTGTGGAGAGTAGGGAACCCATATCCCTTCTCTTGAATATAGGCGAGTTTATAAGTATCTCTTTGGCCAACAGGCTTCAGTGGAAACGATGCTGCAAAACTCCCAAGGCTGCATCAGAAAGGCCTAGAAGCTTCCACCTGGTTCTTTTTTGCCATGCTCCTTCTCAGAACTCAAATGCTATGCTATGCGACTCCCAAGCCACTTGGAGGGGCCACATGTGGGTGCGTCAATTCACAGGCCCAACTAAAACCAGACTTTGAGTCATTCCCGCGTTTATCTGCACAGACCACTAGGTAATCCCAGGCCCAGCCTTTTGACTGAAATCCCAGGTTTGTGGAGCAGGGGCCAGCATTCCTGACCCAGGGAATCTGTGAGTGTAAGCGCATGGTGGCTGTGTGGGTGTGGTTTGTTGAGCAAAAATAGTAGCTGCAACAGTCCTTGATGTTTCTGGGGATGGATGCTAAAGACCGTAGGGATGGGTGTCATAATATATCTTTGGCTTACTTTTAAGTTCCCCCAGGATGTGCACAAAGACAGCCAGATGGATACACCTAGCAAATTCAGCAAAACCTTGTCAATTGTCAACTATGGATAGTGAATATGTTGTTACTTATTAAATTATTTTTCTACTTTTAAAATTTTATAATAAAATTTTATTTTAGAAGTGCTTTTGAACATTTCTTTCTTTCCCCCAAAGTTCTGCTCCTCAGGAAAACCTAAATTCATCACTCTCATATCTCTTTGATCTCTCACAAATCTCTTCCTACATAACCCCCTCTTTGAAAGGCCCGCCTCTGCCCATCCTCCCCCCCCCCCCCCCCCCCCCCAGCAGGCTTTCCTTGGATGTGCCTTTCCCAGTGAACAGAGAGAGAAACCACCTCTTTTTTGAGATCTGTCACTTCACAAGGCAAAAGACAGGATTAGGACGGTAATAACTAACACTTTTCCTCTAGGTTTTCTTTCAAATTAGTGACATCATTTTTAAAGGCTTTTAGAAATGACTAAGATTATTAAAACAGAAGACCTTCATTACATTCAATATTTATTGGTAAAACGAAGGGGGGAAAGACTTTTTGCATTCGCAATTTAAAATTTCCAAAGCAAGTGATGGATTGTTATTTTCTATCAATAGAAAGCCAAGCATGTCTCCAACTATTGTTGGGCAAATCAAGCCCCCAAAAAGGAACATTAAAAAAGGCTTTGATCAAAAACAGTGTTCTGCCTCTATTCTGAATCCCAACCCCAGGCTCTCTGTACTGCATAATTCACTCTTGATGTTCCTGCTCTAGCCCCTCCCTCCCTCCCTCCCTCCCTTCCTCCCTCCCCAGCCCCTGATCAATTCTCTGGCAGCTGTTTCCTCTCCTCCTCAAGGCCACTGCTCTCCTAAGAAGCAAAACCAGGTGAACCTTGGAACCACAATTCTTTCTTTTCCTTTTTCTTGCATTTAGCGGGGTGACACTGGCTGACAAAATTATACAGGTGTCAGGTGCACGATTCTACAACACAGCATCTGTACACTGCATTGTGTGTTCACTACCCCAAGTCAACTCTTTGTCCGTTGGAACCACATTCTATTGTAGATAAAAATCTCTTACATTTTTGATATTTTTTAAAAAATACTACTCCCCACGTGGCTACATAAACAGAAACCTACTTTTCTCCATGATAATGTCACTTCCTGTACAGTCTTTCCAATAATAAAAAAATTAAAAATGAATAACAACAACACAAAAGCTAATTTTTATTGAGGATTTACTACATACTGGGTTTATGCTTTTATGCTAGTCTCTTTCATTAATGATTTCAGTTTGTATTTATGGCAATCCCATGAGGGGCATACCACCATTTTAGAGATGAAGAAACAGGACCAGGGTGGTTGAGTAGTTTACCCATGATCACCCAGCTCTGAAGGGACAGAACTAGGATAGAAACCAAGTAGTGTGACCCCAAACTCCTGCTTATCACCATCATGCATTACTGTCTCTTCTAGAGGCCTCCCAACAAGCTCCATTTCTGCCCTCCCCATCTCTGACCCCCAGAACCAGAAGGAGGGATCTGCTTGTGCACACTGCAGCACCCCAACCCATGTAAGCACGTGCCTAAGCACACAGCAAACGTTTTACGTGCTTCTTATTTTTTTATCTTGTCAAATTGCCTTACAGTGAGGGATCTTTGCTACCTCAATCTGGGTCCCACCCAAAGAACCTGTATTCCAAGCCCACTTCATAGACAAGCGAGGCATTTACATGACAAGGAATCCAGATTGACTCTCAAGAGGCACCTTTTATTGGCCTTGGTTAGAAGCAACTGACCAAGTGACTTCTGTAATCTCTCACTTTCCTGGGGGCCAGTTGATTTCAGTAAGTAAAACTGTCCCAAACCAACTAAAACTAGAAAACCAGCACTTGGTTTTCTGAGCAAATAGAAGTCCAGGAACTTTCTTCCTAATTGGTGGCTCCCTCATGTGTCTTCTAGGCTCTGACTCTCTGACCCACCAACCAGCTGACCAGGTTCTTTCTAAACTTAGAATAAGGTATCTGAGTCCTAGTTCTGAGTCTACCAGAAGGTCTCTATGTGACCAGACCAAAGTACATTTTCTGGGTTTTAGTTTTCTCAACCTCAAAATAAAGAAATAAGAATGCTCCCTACCCTCACCCCAAATCCCATCGAATGACACATATTAGGTGCTCAATAAATAATGTGTTAAATGAATAAGTGAATACAGGAATGAATAAGTGAATACAGGAATTTGGTTCTGAAGGCCAAATGAGTTATTAGGAGAAGTCAGACTTTGAAAAATGAAGCTATAATTTAAATTTATATGTTATTAAATAGCAGATGATGAGTACATCAACCACCTAGGGTCAAAGGCTGACAGAGTTTTCCTATATTTCTCTAACTTCTCAACCCCGTCAGCCTCTCCTAGAAGCCTTCCCTACACACTTTACAATGGCAGTGTGCAGAAGGAAACATGGCAGCCATTCTACCGAGTAGTTCTGTGTATTGCAAGCACGTAGGGCCCTAACTAAATATCAATAATTTCTCCAGGATGCCTGTTACCAGTTCCCTTTAGCATCAGACGAGACCAGAGAGCTAGGGGGGCTCATGGGTGCAGCTTGAGCTGCTGGCTCCTGTCCCAGCCGGTCTCTCTGCTCTCCCTGTGCCCCAGTCTGCAGGCAGCCCCCAGAGGTGCCTCCCTCGCACGCGAGCCCCAGAGCCCCCTTGGATTGGCTGGCGAACCTCACGCTCTAGGCTGGGGAGCAATGACTGAGGTAAACCTTGGCACCGCAAACTCCTCAGCCATAAATTTCACTTACATCTAGTAAAACACAGGCATCCAATTAAACCCATAATCCCATAAAGTTGCCAGCAATCAAGCTCCTGGTTTAAAATGAAGATGGACAGGTGCACTCAATCAATACCATCAAGGTTGCAGCCTGCAGTGCGGAGGCTGTTTCTACAAGGAATCTTACGCTGTTTGTTTTCTGCCTGGGTAGAAATAACAAGTGTTCTTGCTTACTCTTCCGTCACACTGTCCTGTGCAGCGGAGCATGGCTGAACCCTGAGGCCAGGCAGATGTGGGACACGCAGCCCCAGACAGAGTTCCTTCCTCCATGTAGCTCTGTCCTCCACCCGTAACCATGTAGAAACTTCATTTTCTTTTTCTTTTATTTTATTGATTTAAGAGAGGAAGGGAGAGGGAGAGATAGAAACATCAAGAAGAGAGAGAATCATTGATCAGCTGCCTCCTGCATGCCCCCTACTGGGGATCAAGCCCACAACCCTGGCATGTGCCCTGATCCAGAATGGAATTGTGACCTCCTGGTTCATAGGTTGATGCTCAACCACTGAGCCACACTGACCTGGCAAAACTTCATTTCTGTAATATGACCTTTCCCCTCTCTTTCCTTTTGATTCCAACTGGCCTCATCCAGCACCCTGACTCACCTACTTCCTTCTTCCTTGCACATCCTCTCCCTTAATCATTAAGCCTTCAGGGCAATGAGGTTTTGGTCCACATCCAATAACCCTAGGAACCAAGCCCCAGTTGCCTCTGTGGACCTGAGACAGTTTCCATCAAACTAGATAACATCTAGGCCTCAGCTGTGTTTCAGCTCCAGACCCAGAAAAGCATCAAGACCAGATGAAGCCACGCCCTGGCTGACATCAGGACCAGATGCACTGATCAAACTACTCCTACCCCAGCCCTGACCAATCAGTAGAGACCACAACCCTGGCCACGGCCCTAACTCCCTTAGTCACCATGATGAATGATTTTTCCTCTGTATAACCCATCCCTTGGAAGCTATTATGTCTCCAGGGGTGGGCCACTTCCTAAAGATAAACCCTCATTTTCTTTGCTGCAAGCTCCTGATGGTATCTTATTGGGGTCAGATGTGCAAATGCAACTAGGTCCCTGTAGTCCGGAAATGCACCCCACCCCACTCCACCCTGCCTGGATGGTCACTATCTGGCCAGACCACAAATTTAGACTTTACTGCCTAGAGCAGTGGTTCTCAACCTTGGCTGCACATTAGAATCACCTGGGAATCTTTTTAAAATCCTGATTTCTGCGCCTCATCCTCCAGAAATTCTGTGTCTTTGTTATGGGGTGAGGCCACAACATTAGTAACAAAGAAACAGAATTTCCGGAGGATGAGGCCCAGAAATCAGGATTTTAAAAAGATTCCCAGGCGATTCTAATGTGCAGCCAAGGTTGAGAACCACTGGCCTAGAGTGTACCAGGGAGCAGCTGGGCTCTCCTCAGCCTGGGGGGGTGGGAGGAGCCTCTGCCTCGAGGGCCTTCTCTGACCTTTACATTGATTTCCTTGGCCCTCTGGCCACCACCATGGGCTGCTACCCACCAAGAACAATTTTACACTATGTTGGGTTGCTATGGTTATCCAATTTACAGGGGGTTTGGTTTAAAGATTAACACATTTGAAAACTATGAAATAAGATGGTTACTCAGTTCAACAGCCCTCTGGAACTATCAGCGGGAGAGCCCTGTACAACTTCTAGCACCTTCCTCAAGGCTCCCTACTGCCCCATTGTGTGTCTTCTTCCTCCCTTTCCTTCATTGTGGCCATGCCTTTCCCTCCTTCCTTCTCTTCTGCCTGACTGTCACGTTTCTCCTCCCTCCACCCATCTCTTCTATGTTCCCTCCCACTCTCTGTTCATTTGATCAACACCTGCCCTGTGCACAGCGCTGTCTGCACGCCCCTTTTCTTCCTCCACACCTGCCCAATATACACTAATCTGACCTGATTGCTCACCGAAAGAGAAGTTAGAGATTTGCCCTCATTATACTCTAATTCTCCCAACAATAAAGTGTCTATCTATGTCTCTCAATAGATCTCCTTGACTATGAATTAATATTTCCCAAAGCCGTCTTTGCCTCTTTGACCAACTGAAATATTCATAGTGGGAAATTTTTTTAAAAAGTCATGGGAGTAGATCTAAGAAGCATATAAAGGACTGTTAGAATTTAAAGAGATTTTTGTGGCTAATGATTTTTTTCTCTGCAAGTACCTGCTGGAGGTTCCAGTTGGGCCTTCTATTCGCTTCTCTGATGTGGGCCCCTCCTGTCGGCTCAGGTACAGTCTGGCATCTGCCAGGTCTTATTCATTATCCCGGATCACGAGTCATTACAGCAAACAGAGGAAGTGTTTCTGGCAGCATGCTCCTTGGATCCCTGCAAGTGACGACATCAGGGAGCTAGGAAGGCTTTGGAAGAAATTCAGGCCTATCTCTCATATAAGCATCTATGTTTTCCTCTCGTACGGAATCACAAAACTCCTGAAGTTGAGGGAAAGGGGTGTGCAGGTAACACACAGAGGATTGCTAAGAAAACCCAACCATGTGGGAATAGTCTTTCCTTAAGAATCATACAACTCACATCCCCACACAAACTTACTTATATTCTCATACAGGCATGATGTGCTGAACAGTGGGACTCGCTGGTCAGACCCTCCCACACACGGGACGTCTCCTTTTATACTTTCTCCCGCCCAACAAGGCTGCACGAGGACCAGATAATAAACTCCACCTGCTCTGAGTCAAGGCAACCAATTTGGCGGCAACAACAACAACAACAGGCTACAAAATAGGCTCGCAGACGAGAAACATCCAGACTAGTAGGAACAGTACCCAGAGCTGGTGGTCTGGCGCGTGAGCAGGTGCTCCCTCAGACGTAGTCTTGTTTAATTTTCACGACAACCCGTGACTTGAGCGTCACTGTGTTTCCATTTTGTGGGTGCAGCGTCCTAGGTAGGACTGAGACAGGAGCTGAGGTCTTCTGACTCTGCAGTTGGGACTGGCCCTGCACAGCACTGCCCCTGCTGGGCGTGGCCTGCCTGGACACCTGAGAGGACTAGTGGAGCTGCCATCGGACAGGTGGCGAAGTAGACAGTGTTGGGCAGCTCTGCCCAGAAGAGCAGCGGAGCAGCTCTTTCCCTCTCCTCCTCTCCATGTCTGGTGACAGGGATAAACCCACAAAAAGGCTCGGCTTCAGAGAGTGCGGATCACCTCCGTCAGACAGTGGATGGGAAATATATAGGTAGAGATATACACTGTCAGTAAAATAACCCCGTTTTCTAAGCTGCTAATAGGATTATTCAAACTGTTTAAAGCAAAATCCCAAAGCCTGTTATTGGTTTGCCAAGGAAACGAAGTCTTTTTTAAATTTATTTTAATCCCCCTGTGAATGTTGATTCTGAGTCCAGAAAACATGTGGACACTGGTTTCTGGGCTGTGGCAGGCACTCCACCTGTGAGGAGCCCTGAGTAGGTTTCACCCACACTGGCATTGGTGCCTTTCTTTAGTCACTTCTCTGCAGCCCTTCTTGGCACCACCCCCCAGGACACAGAATGCATCAGCAACCCGCTGGAGTGATCGTGTAGGCCTAGATGGTCATCTTACTCTTTCCACGTACCCCTCAGGCACGCAGCTTGGGCAGTAGGATCTAGTCATTGTCTGAAGGTCATTTTTGAAGGTCTCTTAAGTCACTTCAAGTTAGTGTGTATCCTCCTATCAATTTGATTTTAAGGAACTGGAAGACTAAAGCTGACTTCTGATCCTTCGTTCTGGGTCATTCCATCTCTCCCGGTTCTCTGTCACCACTGCACTCATGAAGATCCCGTGTGTAGGCACAGGGTACATGGTGCTGAGCGACCAGGGACAGGTGCCGGGGCTAGAAGTCAGCCCTGGTAAAGAGGACACCTGCAGTCTGAAGGAATGACCCTATGTCCATTAAAACACACAGAACAACTTTTTAAAGAAAGAATATTCAAGCAGATAAAGATGGAGGAGTGAGATGCATAGAAATAGAATAGCCACCGTGGTCAAACATTGCAAACATAGGTCTCCGAGATGTTTAAAGAAGTTGTTTATAAAAGGCACAGCGGAACCTTCTCCAGATGGACAAATAGCTCCTGCATGCTTTTTGGGCCTCATCTCTGCTACTCATCCCTTCTTTCTTCCCATCCCCCACTCTGCCCTTCACCTATATACCCATTACCATAGCCACTTAATATTACTGAGTCTAGACCAGTGGTTCTCAACCTTCTGGCCTTTTAAATACAGTTCCTCATGTTGTGACTCAACCATAAAATTATTTTCGTTGCTACTTCATAACTGTAATGTTGCTACTATTATGAATCATAATGTAAATATCTGATATGCAGGATGGTCTTAGGCGACCCCTGTGAAAGGGTCGTTCGACCGCCAAAGGGGTCTTGACCCACAGGTTGAGAACCGCTGGTCTAGACAGAAATATCACCTTTGTGAAAACCTTTCCTGCCCATTCACGGGACTGCCCACATCTTCTACACCTTCAGTCACAGCTGCATAGAATGCCAAGCACCTAAGGTGAGGTCACTGACACACACTCAGTGAACTTTTAAGCTATGAAAAAAATTAACCAATGACCGAGTGAAGCAGACTGGTCAGTCCTATTTCCCCTCAGCCAGGCTTTACCTCCACTTGTCATTCTTCTGTATGTTTCTACCCTAAATGCAAACTGCTAAAAATGGGGCTCCCTCGTCCTTTTACCTGGTACATCTCAGGTTTTTCAAACAACAGCAGGGAAGTACAGAGGAATAATGTGATGGCATTGATTTTCAGAATAGCATCTCCTCCTGGAACCTCGTGTTAGGCCTCCACGTGTACAAACACACTAACATGATGTAGCTGAGTCTACCAAGGTGGACAGTAAAGTCCTCTGTGGATTGTATTTGGAGGGTTAGGCCATTGGTCTGAGACATATGAGAGGAAGAGTTCATATAATGAATGAGACATTAGCATCACAGGGCCATTAAGTTGACAGTGGAAGAAAGCACTGCTCCACACTCCCCTAAAGCAATCAGGGTGCCCTAAAATGACAGGCTGGCACTAATAATAAAAGAAACTAAACACACTCCATCTCCTTTTTGCGGTTCCCCTGGGGCTGGATTTCAGCAGAATCTGTATCTGGGGAAAGCTCTGGGTATGTCTGCTGCACTCCGATTCTTGCATCCTTAGAGCTAAGTGACACAAAGAGCAGGAAAAGATGGCAGAAGTGCTCAGCGAAGGCAGCAGGCAGTAAAAATGCTAAGGGGGGGGGGGGGGAATGATAAATCCGTAGGCCAAAAACATTTGGGGGGCGGGGCTAAAATGGAAGCTAACTGTTTATGAAAATTATTTTTTTCTGCAACAAAAATTTGATCGCATCCTATTGGGAAAATAGAGATCATCACGCATAAAGTCTCTCATCCTCTGAACATGAAACCTGCAACCTGTTTTCCCTTCCCTTCTCTTCTTCTTCCCTCTGTTACAAATGAGCCTTCCAGCCACTCATGTACTCAAGTGGGGAAATACGTTATCCTTGATTCCTCCTGTTCTTTCATCATGCTCAGCCCACGGAGCAGCAAATTCACTCTCTCTCTCGAATGTGTCCATGTGCTCCATCTCCACGGCCACACCCTAAGGTTGGCACACTTCTCTCTTACCTGGGCCAATGCAGAAGCATCCTCACCAGTGTCTATTCTCCATTCCAGGCCTCAAATCTATTCTCCACACAGAAGCCACAGTGATCCTGCCAATTTTTAAGTTGCATAATGTCCCAGGTATGCTTAAAACCCTCAGAGTCAATTTTAAGATCTTCAGAGAATTCTAATTATTTTATGTAGGTAGGAGGATATGTCTATACAGGAACTGCCAAATATGTACCTGGGTGCGCGCACACACACACACACACAGACACACACAACACAAGAATAGCTGGATGGCAAATGCATTACCTGAGACAGGAAAATATTTGTGGCTATAAATATGTTTTATTCATTCATTCATTCATTCATTCATTGTACAAATATTTATTAATTATCATAAACTCAAGGTATATACAAAAAACATGGAATGTTTTTAGGCAACATGGAACCTGTAAAGAAGTATGAACCCTATCCTTGAAGGCATCCCAGCCACACACAAACCCAGGACAACATAACTGCTCTCTATTAAATGCCTACAATGGGCCCAGCCCTGTGCTGCATGACTTCCCTTATATTAGCTCCTTTATATAACCAGCCAAGCTGCATATAATTAATTGCATTTTCCATGTGTTCTACTGAGTCCCATGCACTTAAATCACTTTCTCAAAATCACAGACAGAACCAAGATTTTGTTTGCTCTCCAATATATTAGCCATGAATGAGCTGATGTTTGATTAACCAAGTTCCTGGAAGAGAGAAATAGGACACAGGGGCGGGCAAAAGTGGGTTCACAGTTGCACGGTGGCATTCGTTAGAGTTAATAAAGCTATTGTAACAATCAAAGCCTGTGTATCTTTTTCCATACGAACAACCGCAAGCCTACTTTTGCCCACCCCTGTATAAAGTGTAAGAGAAATTCAGGGTTTGGTATTGGAGCTAAGGGTCAGGAAAGCTTCATGGTGAAAGTGGCACTCAATAGAATGCACATAGATGAAGCAGAAAAGTGAGAGAGGACAATCTAGGCCGTGAGCAAGAGCTGAGCAAGGCATCCAAACTGGCCCCAGCAGCAAGGACTCATTTAGCAGAGTAACTGGAGTCAAAGCAAAAGGTGAGCAGGAGGAATTTGGGGTGCCAGCCTCAGAGCTGGTGTCCCCCTCCAGGCAATAGCGCAAGAGCCTAAACCAGGGTGGGCAGGAAGGGCAGTGGGGTGAGCCCTCATGGCATTGCCAGGGTAGGAGGTGGGTCGTGGTGTGCACCTAGTGGGGGTGGGCGGAGGAGGGGAGATGAGTGAGTGCTGTGAAGTACGATGATGTGATGAGAGGGATGGTGTTCTGTAAGCAGTTACTACACGCCATCCCCACAGGAAGAATCGTTAGGATAAACTCCTGACACCAGTGCTGGAGGACAGACACTGTTAACACCTCAATTTGACAGCTGAGAAACACATTCCAAGAGGGTAAGAAATTTGTCCCAGTTCCCAGAAGCTTGCAAGTGGCAGCAACGGGATCTGAACCCAGGCTGCTGGGCAGAGACCCAGCGCTGAAAACAGGGAGAGATTCCCAAGCTGCTAGATCCCAGATGTGGGCAGGGGGCCTTCAAGGTTCCCCTCTACGGGCAGTCGTCCTGCAGCCCATAGCAGGCAGACAGGTTAGGGCGAACATGCAGAAAAGACCGAGACTCCTAATTGACCAAAAGGTATTTGGAAATATCTTCATGGTTCTTAAAATAAGGATCTTCATGCTGCCTCAGAACTCTATCTTTTAACCATTATTTTCTTCTTCAAATTTAACTCTGCTACCTTCCGCACTGAGGATTACCTAAAGGCCAAGTTTGACATTCTTAATCCAGCCATTTCAGAGTTATCTGAGTCAGAAAAGTCACGGAGATAAATGCTTAAAGCATTAACTCTGGAAGTGCTGGGGGAACCGAGACGGGACGGTCTCCATCCTTGAGGACTCAGGGCTCAGATCTTGGGGATACCCCTATGAGCTGGGCAGTCCTCAATGATGTTTCAGGTCCCAGAGTCCCTGGTTTAGTTGTTTCTAAAAAGTGCCTACAGATAAACTATGTGGCCTCTGGAACTGCTGGAGAGATATTTCCCCCCCAACAAAGAGCTTCGGAGGAATTATAGCCTTAGAAGGCACTGACACCCCAAGCTACAAGGAAAATCAAGAGGTGTTTATTTTTCAGGGACCTTCCAGAAGCCCCGTGAAGTATTGGACCAGGAAGGAGATGCAGAAGAAATATCCTAAGGAAATACTCCAAACCTCTAGGAATTGTTACATCCATTCAGTCACTATTGAGCATCCACCATCCAGCAGACCTGGGCTCCGCTGACTGGTAAGTCATCGACGAACAAAACTGACCTTATCTCCAGCCCTCCTAGAATTTCTATTTTAGACTATTTCTATAAAATTTAAGCACCTTTTTCCCCCAATTCTATTCTGAATAGCAACAGAAAAATAACAGGGTGGTACAACAGAAATATATCCTTCACCTGAATTAAAAGTGTAATATGAGATTCTGACACCTTAGTCTTTGCATGGTAAGGACCATGGCAGTGGGCTCTCTCTCTCTCTCTCTCTCTCTCTCTCTCTCTCCCTCTCTCTATCTCTATCTCTCTTACACACACACACACACACACACCTTGTCGCATGCATGAAGGATATATTCTTTTTTAGAATTAGCGGAAAGAAAAGTTGGCAGGTTGTAGTGTTTTAATAAAGAGAGAAAACAGAGCCCCAAATCCTCCCTATTAAATGCCTTCCAATTGGTTTGCAAAGACTCACATGTGAGAAAACTAGAGAACAATTCAAATAAGATAGGCGAGTTCTCCTGTTACCCAGGCCATTTCTGTCAAACATAAACACACACCCTGCTCCTCACGGGAACAGACTGCTCTAAGGACTCAGCATTCATTGCCGGGATGTAGAAGGCAACAAATAGATGCTGTATCTACAATGAGTCTGACCTCTCCATCCTTCTTACCAGTCTCCATGTGGCTTATTCTGTCAATCCTTGGTTATAAGATTTCTGTTCAGCTAGTTTTCAGTTGGTTGTTCAGGCGGATTGTTTTATAAATGAGTTGTAATTCCTGCTTTGATTAGGGACTTTAATTATATCAGCAAAATTATTTCCCCTTTGTCAGATATATGACAGAGTCAAGGCCACGACTCTCCCATCACCCATAGGCCCAGAACCATCCAGGTGGGGATCACACAGGCCTGCAGGACAGAAGGCAGGACCCGGAGGCCCTCTGAGGGATCCATCACCTTCTGCATTAACCAGACTTGTCTGTTACTTTTGTTTGTTTGTTTGTTTCCATAATGAAATTCAAGATAAACATTTTTGGCATGGACGCTGATAATGTGGTTCAACTAACTTTTCTTATCTCCACTATCTCTGGTTCCCCCAAACTCCCTGCCATCCACTACACCTATGGGAGGCCCCCGGGGTCCCATTGCACTTCTTTTAAAACATGGCAGGTGCCCTAACCGGTTTGGCTCGGTGGATAGAGCATCGACCTGCGGACTGAAGGGCCCCCGGTTCGATTCCGGTCAAGGGCATGTACCTTGGTTGCAGTCACATCCCCAGTAGGGGGCGTGCATGAGGCAGCTGATTGATGTTTCTCTCTCATCAATGTTTCTAACTCTCTATCCTTCTCCCTTCCTCTCTGTAAAAAATCAATAAAATATATTTAAAAAAACATGGCAGGAGAGGAAGTTTGTCTATATTTGTATAACAGCTCTAATCCCACTAGGATACCAGCTGATTTGAACAGGCACTTGCACAGGTGCCACCAAGAGGGGAAATAGCAGGTGCTGTTTGCGAGGGTGGATCCTGTGATAAGATGCTGGAATTCAGATTCTGACTTCAGTGCTTACTAGCAAGTAACTAAGCTCTCCATTGTTCTATACATAAAATATAGACATTCATTTCCCTACAATGAGCCCACTCCTAACAATTTTAGGGCCCAGAGCAAGAGAATAAATGGCTGGCTATATGCCACATGGCAAATCATCAAAAGTAAAAATTAAGCTAACGGATCACTGCATGAAACCTGTTCCATCCGTTTATAATGACCTGGAAGCACAAGGACTGAGTTTAGAATCTGAAGACTCCATGGGTGCCTGGCTGGCATGTGAGGGTGCAGGAGGGGACCTGCCCCCGGCTCTGCTCCTGGCTCCCCCTCCCCTTCTCAGTCCATCCCTGGCCCCATACCACATGGCAAGTCACATGGAAGTACATTTGCAATGGCCCAGCCCAGGTGAAACACTCTGTGTGTCCGTAAGCCACGCAGAGGGCCAGCTCTTGGCTGGAGAGCCAGGGTCAGATTATGGACACAGCCTGCAGCATGGACAGACTCCAGTAAGAGGCCTGCTCAGAACATCAATTTGGCTCCAGGATATCAGGTAGGAAATTCTAGGGCCCCAGGTGCCTGGTAGGTATGTCCTCTTTCCCCCATGGAACAGCCTCTTACCCTCTGGGCAGGGAACCAACTGAAGGAGAGCCGTAATAGGCCCATGAAAGCAGGGAGCCCAGGTAGAGGCCTCCTTGTCTGAGTCTAAGGGCAATGCTGGCCTGTCTCATAGGATTGTGGTAAAACAACAAACACGAACATATGTGTTGAGTGCTTGGACCAGACTCTAGAGCAGCGGTTCTCAACCTGTGGGTCGCGACCCCTTTGGGGGTCGAACGACCCTTTCACAGGGATCGCCTAAGACCATCTGAAAACACATATATAATTACATATTGTTTTTGTGATTAATCACTATGCTTTAATTATGTTCAATTTGTAGCAACAAAATTGGGGGTCACAACACAAGGAACTGTATTAAAGGGTTGCGGCATTAGGAATATTGAGAACCACTGCTCTAGAGCATAAGTGTTTAAATACATATTAGCTCCTACTCTTTTCGGAGGCGGAGAAATAGCTGAGCACACTTCCAGTTTCACCAGAATCTGGTCCTGAATCCCTCCC
The DNA here is from genome assembly GCF_000412655.1 of Myotis brandtii. NCBI lineage: Eukaryota > Metazoa > Chordata > Mammalia > Chiroptera > Vespertilionidae > Myotis > Myotis brandtii. The sequence goes on from NW_005362486.1 coordinate 851,902, forward strand.
TGACAGTCCCACAATTTCTAGCATCTGCTCAAAGCTGTAGGCAAGCAGAGAGGGCAAGCTGCAGGCAGGCTTGTATCCTCAAATCAATTTCTGCAGCTCGGGGTGACACTGTCTTCTAGGCCATGTGAGACAAATTAAAATTCTCCCATGTTCCCCTGCCTCAAATGGAGCCTGCCTATCAAACCGCCGATCACAGACCCGGACAAAACACCGACCTCGCCATGTTTGACATCCCAGATTCTGCCTGCATTTGGCCAGTATTCATTCTCTGCCTCCCGAACCACTCGTTCTGTTTGTGAGTTATCATTCATTACAGAACAAATCAAGAATGCAGGCTAAGCTGGAGGATCTCGTCTTTAAAATGCTTTTTTTTTTTTATTCTGCCTTCCCAGTTTGTAAAGACCTGTGTTGGGAAGGCAAATAGCATCCCTAGCTGGCAGGCTTTGTCTTCCTTAGAATTTAGGTGCAATCTCTATTCAAATGACAGTTTAATGAGCCTTTTCCTATTTCCAGAAACCTTATCACATCATTAAAGCGTAGAAATGAATAATATATCTAGCAGTCGGATTAAGTTGAACTTGAGACCTGATGCATCTTCAAAGAGGCAAAAAGAAAAAAAATGGAGCAGAGGCAACATTCAGGTGCTGCCTGCAGAGAAGGGGTTAAGGGGGGGGGGCGGGTTCTGGAGAGGTGACTTTTATTCTGAAGCACCAGCACAGGTACACAGGTAAGTGTCACCAGCATTTTCAAAGTCTCCTTGTGGCACTCCTATTTCTCTGGGCACGGACCGGAAGGGAATTTGGAAAATGATCTGCTGTTGATCACCACGGCTCAGGATGAAGCATTTACCTGCCGTGAATTCGTTGTGAGCAACATGCAAGCTGCCTGTGTTGGTGTCCACGCCATCTCCGATCTCTTTCTTGGGGGTCGGATAGCTCACAGCCTGAGCCCTACAGTCCAAATTCCTGTTCTGTCTCCTAGGAGCTGTGTGTGCTTGGATTGAGTAGTTTGATCTATTTAAGCCTCAGGTTTTCCTCTGCAAAATTAAAATAATATGTGCACCTGCTTTGATGGGCTGTGGAGAAGATCCATGAATAAGCCGAGATCCGATTCTTCGCACCGTGTTTGGTATAGAATAAGAAAAGTTTGCCTCTTAGCTATTAATTTTTCATTCTTTGGTCTCTTTGCACATATTATTTCCTCTACTGGAAATGACCTTCCTTTCTGACCTCACCCAAGTCCACATTCAGCCTCAGTCCTCCAGCCCTATTCTTCTGAAAACTCCTCCTACTCGTTATATAACCGAAGGAAGTACTCAGAGATCATGGCTGAAAAAACAGCAAATGCAGCAGGAAAGAAGTTCCGAAAGAAGAAGAAATTTCGCAATTAAGATTCACCAAACAAGCCACAGTATTTTACCTCGCCCCTTTATTTATTTACTAAAGATGTCTTTCAAAACTAACATTGCAAAGCCCAATTGAAATGTTCTCCCCCATCATCCTCCCTGACACCCCTGGTCAGATCAAGTGCTTCGCCTCCAGGCCTTCCTAATTCCCTTGACACCCTGTGAGATCAAATTAACACTTTGCTGAAATGTTGTGTTCACAGTGGGTTCTTAAATGTTGGTTGAATGAATCTACATTCACTTCTCTCTCCTTCTCCATGTTTAGAATCTCAGAGGTGCCAGCACATTTCCTGGTGGCCTCCGGGCTCTCTGTCTAATGCTGACAGATGCACATGTTGGTGATAAGAGCTCTTCATTGCCCCAGAGCAAAACCCTTTGATGAGTTCAGCCAAGACAGCATTCATTCTAATCAAAACACAGCCCATCCCTGTGATACTTGTCTTTCTTTGACTGGCTTATTTCGCTTAACATAATACTCTCCAGGTCCCTCCATGGTGGATGCGGGCAAGAAGGGGTCAATGTGGGGGGTGGAGGGGGGGCATCTGTAATACTTTTAACAATAAAGATTAAGAAAACAAACAAAAACAGCCCATTCAGAGCGTTGGCATGAAAATGGCGAGTTAAGTCCACTCCCAGTTCCACTGCCCTGCACAGCGTCCTAAAGTAGTTGGGAATCTGGAAGGCATCACCCACTGCCCCTTCTCCCCTGCACACCACTCTCCTGGGGTCTGCAGGCTCCGCTCAGGGCTCTCCCATCTCCCCCCTCCCCCCCCTCCCACCATATCCCTGGGTTTATATGCTCAAGATCTCCCTCCAGGTTTAATATCTTCTTCTAACTGGCTCCCATCCATCTTCCTGAGGAATAAATCTAATAATGTCATTCTCCTACTTTTAAAAAATGGCATTCTTCCCAACAAAACAAGCCCAAACTTCTAAGGTAAGACTTAAAACCCTCCAAACACAGATCTCAGCTGTCTTTTAGATTTGCTTCCTCCTACTTTCGTGTGTGATTGTCATCTTGAAGCTAAACCCCTGTGTCATTGTAATCCTCCAACCAGTGATCTTTCAGATATGTAAATCAGATCATACCACTCCTTTGTTTCAACCAGTGTTCATCTAACCACATTGGAAAACTAGCTGTTCCACCAACATTGATCATGTATACCCTGTGAACTAGCCATTTCTCTCCTGGAGATACACCCAATGCAAACCCATGCATAACCTCACCTAAAAAATGTACAAAGATGTCTAGACTCTAGACATCAGTGGTCGGCAAACTCATTAGTCCACAGAGCCAAATATCAACAGTACAACGATTGAAATTTCTTTTGAGAGCCAAATTTTTTAAACTTAAACTATATATGTAGGTACATTGTTATTAACTTAATTAGGGTACTCCTAAGGCTTAGGAAGAGCCACACTCAAGGGGCCAAAGAGCCGCATGTGGCTCGCGAGCCGCAGTTTGCCGACCACGGGTCTAGAGTATCATTATTTGTAAAAGCACTAATGTGAAAACTACCTAACTACCCATCATGGTATAATGAATAAATTATATTTACGCAAGGAAATACTATACAGCAATGCTAATAAATTCTCCAGAGCTTTGTGCAACAATAGGAATGAATCTCACAAATGAAATTTTGAGAAAAAGTCAAACACAGTCAGTAAAAACTCTATGATTCCTTTGATGTGAAGTAGAAAGGCAGGTGAAGTTGTGAAAAGCCAGGGCAGCGTTGCCTTTGGAGAAGGTGTGACTGTGGCAGGTTCAATGGTGCCTCCCAAAAAAGCATGTGCAAGTCCTTGACCCTGAGGCTTGTGAATGTGAGTTATCTTTTTTAAAAATCTTTATTGTTGAAAATATTACATATGTCCCCTTTTTCTCCCATTGACCCTTTATAGCTTGTCCCCACCCCTCGCTGCAGGCCTCCACCACCCTATTGCCTGTGTCCATGGGTCATGCATATATGCATACAAGTTATTTGGTTGATCTCTTCCCACCCCCCTCCCATCCCCCTACCTCCCCTTCTTGCCTTCCCTCTGATATTCAACAGTCTGTTCCATGCTTTTATGTCTCTGGATCTATTTTGTTCAACAGTTTATTTTGTTCATTAGATTCCACATATGAGTGAGGAACTAATCTTCAAATAGGGTTTCTGGAGATAGAATTTAGCTGAGGATCTCAGGATGAGATCCTCTTGGATCAGGGTGGCTGATGTCCTTGTAAGAGAAAGGAGAGGGAGACGTGAGACCCACAGAAGAGAATGCCCCGTGAAGATGGAGACAGAGATTGGAGACAGCTACACAGCAAGCTATGCCGACTATTGGTGACAGAGCCTCCAGGGGAAGGCGGGGCTGAGCATGCCTACATCTTGACTTCAGACTTCTGGCCTTCAGAAGAGGGAAGGAATGCATTTCTGTTGTTTTAAGCCACCCAGACTCTAGCCAATTGTTTCAGCAGCCCCGAGCACCTAAGATAGGGGCATTAGAATGATTACCGGGACGCCGGTAAAATTCTGTTTCTTGTTCTATGTTCAGTTTATGAAAATTCACTGAACTGTACACTGTCCTCCATGTGCTCTCTTCAATAGGTAGACTTCACTTCAAAAAAGTTGAAAGTATATATAAGTACACTTCATTACAGTTTGAAAGAAGCCTCCTTATCGTGGTGCAGCAGTCAGAGTAAGATAGGTCGTTGTCTAATAATAACTTCAAATGACCCACGACAGCGAAGGTCTCTCTCTCACCCACGCACGTGACTCCCGGCGATCAGCTGTAGCCACCTCACCTCACCTGCATGGGCCAGATCGAATTTTAACTCCTACGTGAAGCTCCTCTGGAATTCTCCAGGCCGGCAGCAATGCAGCCGGAATATCTTTCTCCCATCATGCTTTTATTTTGGCTACTTGCTTGCATGTTTATTTCTGGCGCTAGGTGTAAACGCCCAGACTGTAGGAATATCATCTTTATAGAGTATAGCTTAATGGTCAAAGTACACTTTTTTTTATATCAGACTTGATGTCAGATAGATTTAGGTTTTAATTTTATCTCCAGTCACCTAGGACAACTTAATTAATCTCACTGAACCCCAGTTTCATCATCTGTAAATAAGGATGGTACTACTTCTGACCTTACAATATTAGTGTCTGAATTAAAACGTGGCCCTAGCCGGTTTGGCTTAGGGGACAGAGCGTTGGTCAGCAGACTGAAGGGTCCCTGGTTCAATTCTGGTGAAGGGCACATGCCCAGGTTGCGGGCTCTATCCCCAGTAGGGGGTGTGCAGGAGGCAGCCAATCAATGATTCTCATCACTGATGTTTCCATCTCTCTCTCCCACTACCTTCCTCTCTGAAATCAATAAACATATATTTTAATATATTTTATTGATTTTTTTTACATAGAGGAAGGGAGAGGAATAGAGAGTTAGAAACATCAATGAGAGAGAAACATTGATCAGCTGCCTCCTGCACACTCCCTACTGGGGATGTGCCCGAAACCAAGGTACATGCCCTTGACCGGAATTGAACCTGGG
>NW_005362486.1:856902-869267 GCF_000412655.1 Myotis brandtii
TGGTATTTTGTGGAAGAGCCACACTCAAGGGGCCAAAGAGCTGCATATGGCTCGTGAGCCACAGTTTGCCGAGCTGCAGTTTGCTGACCACTGGCTTAGGGCAATAAACATGTATTTTAAAAAATTTAAAAAAATGAGAACACATGTAAAGCTCTTAAAATAATGTAAGGTATAGATGCGGTATTCTAAACATTACCCATACACCCAGAACTACTGCAGGTCAGGGTCTGATCCAAGCTTCCAGGATTCGTGGTCGACAAGACCAAGACCTGGCCCTTAGTGGTCTAGGCTGTTACTATTATTAGTTGTTGTTTGCATGCCCAGTACCCAGCTAGCATAGTGCTTGACACACAGTAGGCCCATGATAAATATTGTTGAACAAATAGTGCTCCTCCTCTGGCTCTAACATGCCAAGCTTACTCCAACTTCTTGCTCTTATAGGTTTTTCTCGATATTTTTTTCTTCCTTGATTCTCATTCTAATTTTTTCATGAGTAATTCCTTTTCAAAAAATTATTTGCTTTTTGGGTGTCTGAGCCTAATCATGTTAGCATTGCATACATAATAATCCACGTTAACAGATGCCCTATTTGTGGGGAAATGTAAAGCCATGATGTGGGGAAATTATTCGTCTCATGTTTTTGTTGAAGAAGCAAAACACACAGTAAATTAAGTCTGGCCTTTTTGAAATTCTGCATTTAAAAAATTGTGATAGGAAGTACGGAGCACACTTTGTACAATGCGGCATTAATTATTTAGTCATTCCGGGCAGGTTTCAATTGCATTACATGGGAAAATGTAAGAGCCCTCCAGTGGCCAGATAATCCCTCTCCAGTCCCAAGGGTTATGGGCTGCAGACGCGTCTCCAGCTGAATGAAATGCAGGCTTCATGCAGGAAAGAAAGAGGACAAGGCCTACTCATGTCCCATTTTCCCCTCTAAAAGGGACTCTTGTCTGATTCCAAACACTCAGGCAAGTTTGAAGCAATTTGTTTTCTCTCTTAAAGCAGAGATAATACTTTCTACCTGAGAGTTAACCACTGCAGTCAGATAACACTGTTTATTGAGCACCTACTGTAGATCCAGCACTAGGCTGAACTTCATAGAAGGAAATAGCCTACAGAGGGAGGGAGAAAGGCAAAGTAGAGCACACAGATTCTATCCTCCAAGGGCTCATGGTCTCTTGAGGAGACAAGACTAACATTTTTAGACAAGAGAATTTCCATTCATAATGCTAAACTTTGATCTTGTTAGAAATTGTTTGGCACTCTCTTCAGAGCAGGGGAAAGAAAGTGCCTCATAAGAATAAAAAAAATCATTTACAATTTATTGATGGAAAGCACTTTGCTAGGTATTGGAGGGGCCAGAATCAATAGTCATAGTCCCCTCGCTTTCTTGGACCTTCCAGCCTTAAAGTCTGTTGGGGAGAATGACAATGAATCAGTATTTGTAAAGAGGTGTGACAAGTGCTGAGATATAGTACAGGAACTCTAAGGGCATGTGAAGGAAGCATCTAGCTAAAACCGAGGAGGGAATGGTGGTCAGGGAAGGCTTCCTAGAGGAAGTGACATTTAGTCCAGTGCCTGAAATGAAGAGGTATTTATCAGCCAAGTCATTGTAGAGAGCGGCTACAGCGTTTGGACAGGTTCAAGCCTGGGACTAATGAGAGGGCATGGTCCTCTCATGGCAAAGCCACGTGCAAGTCCTAGCTTGGAGGGCAAAGCCCGCCCAGCACAATTATAGCCAAAGGCTATACATTATAAGCTTGACCTTATGGTCTGAACCTGTAGTGCCACGTGTCTGAGAGATAAAGGCTGCGGTAGGTGCAGCAAGTAAACAAAGCTTGATCAGGTGCATGTAATTGAGTAGATTCAAATGAATTCATCCACAGGGGCAGCAAGAGAAGGCAGCATCCTCTTACGGGTCTTACCCGTTGCCTGTGACACCTTTCCCAGCACTGGGCAGATCTCATCTGTGGCCACTAAACCTCCGCATGGTTCACTACCACCCCAAAACTGACCCCTGGCCTTCCACAGGGGGAAAGAAGTGATTCTCCAAGGGGAGAGAACACGCTTTCTTTTTTCATCACAGAAACACAGTGTAGGGGCGATAAGGAAGGTTGGGCCTTTGAGCCATGTTAGCCTGAGGGGTCAGGATGACAGATCACTGTTCATACTTGTGCAGAAAGTAATCTGGGCCCGAGGGCTTTCTGCTCAGTTAAAAGGCAAACCCGGCCATTTCCCTCCGCCAGCACTGCCGGCGCCTGCTGCCAGGTGACTCCCAGTGGTTGCCACAGACCCAGCGAGGTGGGCTCCCAGGAACAGACACATGTGCATTTGGAACTGAGGGGGATTTTAAAGCATAAACAACATCCGGGAATGTGTGCCTCCTGGCCTGGCCATCACCGGGAGTTAAATGCAAATCAGGCGATTATTTAACGTCCTATACTTGCAACTCTGATTTCTTTCAGGACAAATTGTTGACACAAGGGCTGGTCCAATCTTTGGTAACAGGATTAAGAAGGGGAAAATGGTTCAGATTCCAATTCAAGCAATCCTAGGTTTCTGCTGCCTTATCTGAAATCCTGAAAAACAGAGGCAGTGTTGGTTCTTTGTTAAATCCTTTCATTGTGCCCATCTTCCCCAGTTTAACTTGAGATCTCGCTCTTAACAAATTTTTTTCTTTGCTCTTAACAATTTTTTAAGCGTAAAATCAGTATTTGTAACTATAGGCACAATGTGGCACAGCAGGTGCACCCCACGCCTGACAATCAGCATTCTCCTGTTTCTTAAATGTGAAGGTGTTCCTACAACTCAATAGCAAAAAGTTAAATAACTCAGTTCAAACATGGACGAAGGCATTGAATGGACATTTCTCCAAAGACAACATAAAAATGGTCAACGGGTATATGAAAAGATGCTCAGCATCACTAATCATTGTGGGGTGCAAATTTCCCCCTGTTCATGTCCAAGTCATCTTTTGGCCAAAGGAGGAGGAAGAGAAATGTACTTGGGTGTCACCAGGTGCAATGATACCAACATAGCCTGTGTATGCATGAGTGTGTGCACGTGTGTGTGTCCATGTGTATTTGTGCAGGCGTGTGTGTGCCTATGTGTCCAAGAAGGTCAGGGCAGGGAGATGGGGGGATATTGGGGTGGGCAATAGCATCCCAGAGACTGTATTACATGTAGGCCGAGACAGTATTTGCTTTTTGGTCTGTGAGTCGGAGAGCTGCCTTTGACCCTGGCTCTGAAACTTCAGCCAAAGCAGCCTTTCTCTGGTAGCCTCAGCTTCCTCACCTACAAAAGAGGGAATAATAACAGTGCCTTTCCCTGTAGGACTTGTCTGGACTCTCAAATAATAGCAAGGGAGTCAGAAAACTCCAACGGCAACAGGGCTCACAGAAAAAGGGCAATGATCTACAAGTTAAACTCAGCTGGATGCAGCATAAAAGGAAAGCAGGGACAGGGGCAAACTGGGAAGTGCATGCCCCATGCAAAGAATTTTACATTTAATTAAAAGTAAGCCCATCAATTTGTTTCTCATAGTCACTTGGTCCACAGCCCACTGATTTTTATTCCAGAGGAAAAAGCCTGGCCCTGCAAATGAGGCTGCGGTTGCTCTGTGAGTTCTTTCCTCCAGGGTAAGCCCCCGCTCAGACAGTCCAGGCTCCTCCAAATATACCTGCCTGAACCAGAGGCCGCTCAGGAACCCGGCTGCTTCCTATGGCTGGGCGAGCGAGAGGCCCTCCCTCCCTGAGACCAAGGGGTACTGCTGATTCCTGGCTGGAGCTAATCTCTATTATGCTTCCAGAGCATCCTTGTGCTGCGATGCCCCTCTACCTCTCTCCTCCCTCTGCCCCTTGCTGCACCCCAATCCAGGAACGGACAGGATGGGGGCAGGGACAGCATGGGGCCGAGGTTGGACTGGATGTGCCGAGCATGCACGCTGGCCACAGTAGACCCTGAGCCATGTGTCTGTTCAGTCCCCTTTGGTGTCCTCTCACCTGTGTCCCTGAAGCCAGAGCCTGCACAACATATTTAAATTTGGCTTTCAGAAGAGAGTTTTCTGACTCCCTTCTCTACTGTAGGGCCACAGGGCCCCTTCCTAGTTATTCAGAAGTTGAACTGGAGTCTTAGGCCAGAGCCTGCACAATGTATTTAAATTTGGCTTTCAGAAGAGAAACAGGCCCCTTCCTAGTTATTCAGAAGTTGAACTGGAGTCTAGGCACCACAGACCCATGGAGAAGCCCAGGAGCATATTAGGTAGAGTTCCACCTTTTTCTGGGAAAGTCTTTCATCCTAGAGGTTGGCACCTGAAAATAGCCTTTGACCCATGCTGGCCATCCCTGAGGGTCAAGGGCTCCATCCCAACTCAGACCTATCTTCCAATGTTAGGCCCATAACAAAAAATGGAGAATAAAGGGGGATGCTTTAGACCAGTGGTCGGCAAACTGCGGCCCCTTGAGTGTGGCTCTTCCACAAAATACCACGTGCAGGGGCACACGTACATTGAGATTGAAACTTTGTGGCCACACTCAAAGGGCCAAAGACCAGCATGTGGCTTGTGAGCCACAGTTTGCCAACCACTGCTTTAGACTTCACCTTTTGGCATCAATCACAACATTCTGCCTCATAGTTTGGGAGAGACCCAAGTATCTTGTGACTAATCTTCACCTAGTATTTTTCCAGGAAGTTCTGAGGGCCAAGAAATGGCTCTGGCTGGAATAGGTGACTGTCATGTAGACTTGGTGGTTCCCCATCCCTACACAGACATCACGAGGCCAGCTCCCAGGTTAGATTAGGAAAGAAGGTAATCAAGTCCTCCTATTTGGAAGATTTCTCTAGCCTACAGACAGAGAAACTCACTCTGTCCACCTCCCTCCCTCGGGTCCAACCTTACTCCTCTCTATGACTACCCTTATCAACCAGCAGGATGCTCAAGAACTGTGATTCTTAATGAGCTTCCTCAACTTCCCTGGGGGAGGTTGTGCAAAGTACATACACCTCACAATGTTCCTGCAGAAAATCTTAGTAGTCGGGGATGGATTTTTGTAAAATGTCCTCTGGCAAATAGAATGAAAGCTCCAGGCTAAAAATCTCTCCTTTAGAGAATGGAGAAGCAAGGGTGAGGCTGGTAAGCCCTCACTTTCTGAGCCCCCGGAGACAGGGACCACATCTACTAAATGTGCTGTAGTCATTAGGACCCGAGCAGTAGACTTCAAGGGAAGGTTCTTTGAACAGCAATTGCCTAATCTGAACAACCAAGTACGCCTATTGAATTTCTGTTTGCTGCAGAAAGCATGAGTCCAGGGAGAGGGGAGGCAAGAGCCCTAAGCAGAGATGTCTGAGTCCCAGCCTTTGTCCTACTGCCTACTCAGATGACCTTGAGCTGAGCAGGCATTTGAACCCTTTCCTAATCTTAGTTTCTTCACCAGTCATAAGATGGGGTTGGAATAAACAATCAAAAGTTCTCTACCAACACCAACACTATGTGACTGAACAATTATGTAATGGATCTTTAACGAATACAATATTTTTTCCTTTGGTTTATCAGTCCTTTGTTTCATGCAGCGGTCGCCAACCGGTGGTCCCTGAGGTCTGAAAGGTTGGCGACCACTGGTTTCATGGACTAATGGTTAAACCCACAGCAGTAAGAATCAAGAGGCATAAGAATGAAACAATAAGAAACGATAAGAATTTTAACTCTGTCATCAAATTCCTATGTGACCTTGACTCAGTCTCTCCTTTTCTCCACGCTCAGGTGTCAGGGGAGGATATTAAGGAAGGAGATGGGTGCCAGCAGAGCACCTGTCGCCGGGATTAGGAATGGGACCGGTGGCTGTGACCCATGCCCCTACACATTGGCAAGGCCTGAGCTCAAACCCGGTGACTCCAGCTCCGCATAAGGGAAAACCATTGCTGGGTCCCCTGGATAAGCCAGGCTTGTTTCCCTTGCAAAGAGTTTGCAAACAAATGAGGGAGGAGGAGAAGGGAGAGAAAATGGCTACATTTGAAATAGAATCGTGAATCTAAAGAGAATGTTTTCAAAGATGTCTATGACGCATTAGCAGCTCCTTAAAGTAATAGCAAACATTTTAGATCCATTATTTAGTTTCCGTGGAAAATAAACATCAGGCTCGAGTAGAATAGTAATAGTGGATTTAACTCGCAGTCTCATTCATCTTCTGTGCCCATGCATTTTTAAGACAGGAAGTTATTTTCCCAATTATAGCTGGAACAGGAAGGAGGAGAGGGCTGTGAGCTGGCTGGCCGGATGCCTTGCTTATGTCCGTGGGGCCTGAGGTCAGCATGGATGTGCTGTTGGGGGGACTATGGCCGGGTGCTGTCTTTAGGCTCAAGGGAACACCTGGGCCTGAGAGACCAAGCACTGCCCAGGCAGGGGCGCTAGAGGCTTCTGGGGCGCTTTGGCTGTGCTGTGGCAGCAGAGATGTCCAGAACCCAGTGCCTCCTGTCCCCAGGCTCAGTGGCTCCTGCACCCAGGTGCCTCCCTGATGCCAGGCAGGAGACTGAGGGGTCTGAGAGTGCCCATTCAGAAACTCTGCTACGTGGCCCCAAAGTCCTCCATGTGGAATCAGTCCTCGGCCTCCTGGAAAGCGAGGTGGGGAGACAGGGTGTGGATCTGTGTGTCTCATCCACCGGGAGATGCTGCCGCTACTCACTGACCACAAGTCCTCACTTAGGAAAAGAAACGACTTCCCAACCCCAGAAAAACAGCAGTGGATGAAACAAAACACGGTGGGGTTCAGGCAGTAAGAGCCAAAGCTGAGAAATAAAAACAAAAGTTCAAATAAAAACGACCCTCAGTATCCAACGTGGGCTGCCCTGGTGGGGTGAGTTGGAGTTTGGAGCTGGGGCCCTCGGAATGGCTCTATTTTAATGAGACAACAGAGTGATTCCATGGAATTTCCCTAACATTCTACCTTGGCAGTTTGGTAAAAGCAAGTCTAGTCTCTCCATTTTAGTACAAGGGGGAGTTGAGGTTTCTCTACTGTAGGGCCACAGGGCCTCTAGAATTCCAAATGTCATTCCTTCCTCCAGGTCACAGGGCAGACAGCCTCTGTCCACAGACATCATCCCCGGGGGAGGGGGCCGAGCACACCAGCTCCAATCTCTCTCATCTCACCTCGCAGACTAAATCCCTGCCTGGTAATTGCTGCCTGTGATTCTGCGCGCTAATACACACTTATCAGCGAGCTCTCGTCCGAGAGGTGAGCAGAGCAGGGCTGCCCCTTGGCCTCAGAAAAGAGGCTTCATTATATTTTTGCTGACTTACTTCACCCCGTGGCTGTTTCTGGAGTTATCTCCTCTCGGCAGGGCTGTGTGCTGTGCCCGGTCCTGATGCTGGACCCCCGTCCCTTCCTCCCACGGAAGCGGGAAGACTTCCCAAGACCAGACCCTCCCCTAGAGAGGGAGACAGGCCCTCCCTGCAGTTGTGGAGCAAGTCCATCCATCTTGGGTTTCTCCTCCAGGTGCACGAGCCTGGGCAGCAGGAATCTTTGATTTTTTTACAGAGAGTAAGGGAGAGGGATAGAGAGTTAGAAACATCGATGAGAGAGAAACATTGATCAGCTACCTCCTGCACACTCCCTACTGGGGATGTACCTGCAACCAAGGTACATTCCCTTGACCAGAATCTAATCTGGGACCCTTGAGTCCGCAGGCTGACGCTCTATCCACTGAGCCAAACCGATTAGGGCTCCCTTCACTCTCTTTAAAAACCAATGGAAAAAATATCCTCCGGTAAGGATTACAAACAAACAAACAAAAAAAGTGGAACAAATCGATGTGTTTTTCTCTCTCTCTTTCTCTCTTTCTCTCAAATCAATTTTTAAAAATGTTTAAATGTCATGATGGATGCATGAACAGAAGCAACAAGTTCAACTCCTGGTTCATAGGTCCACAGTCAACCACTGAACCACTCCGCCAGGCAGTGCTGTCCTTTTTCATCCCTGCATGCTTTGCTGGGGCGGTCCTCACTTCCCTCCTGCAACCTTCCCCACTGTCGATTTTTTAAAATTCCTCTGCTACGGAACGTGCCCCATTTCCCCAGAAGGGTTGGCCATTCTCTCCACCTGCTCCAACGGCACCCCTGAGCCAATGTCTCTGATGACATATTCTCTCTCTGATGCTCTCTTACGTGCCAGTGTATGGTTTACTCATGCCTGTGTTCCTGGCACCTAGCAGGAATGGCTGGCACATAGTAGGCATTTAATAAATACCTGTTAAATGAATGGAGGCTATTAAATAAAATCTGTGATTCCTGTTGTTTGCTCCTCCCCTGCTGACTCCGTTGAATGCAGATGATGATGGCTGAACTGGTAGCAATTGAGAGTCTGAAAGGAAATGCGAGTAAAATGAAGGCCCTGCTTAGGGAGTTACTGATTCGGTGCCATCCCTCCGTGCACAGGAGACGTTGCAATTCTTTACAGCTCCCTGAAAACTCTAGCCACCCGCTCTGCAGCTAATAAGGATGGGGAGCCACCTGGGCCAGCAGCACACAGAGCAGAGTAGCGTCCCCCTGGCTCAGCCAGCTGAAGGCGGCCGCGCAGAGCCGGCTGGACAGGCGAACTCCTCCAGGTCTGACACGGTGATGGAATATTATTGCAGGAGGCCCTCGGATGGAGATGCTGGCCCCGTCTGCGTGCAGCTGCAGAGAGCCGTGTGAGTTCCACGAGGGCGCCCTGGCACAAGTGCACCGAATTTCCATTTTCTCTTTTTCTTCTCTGCACGTATTTGTGACAGGACGAGGCAATCACCTGACTGGATGCTCACAGCTGCCCAGCGGCATTGCCAAAAGCCAGACTAAGAGAAGGGGGATCCTAAAGGCCAAGAGAAGGAAGGTAACGGGGCCTCCTCCATATAAACAACACACCGGAACCAGTGCACTTGGCAAAACCAGGCTGAGTCAGAAGAGAAGAGAGTGGTCCAAACTGGGGAGGCGCACCGCTCTGGATATGCCGGGGTCAGGTTCACCAGCTCCAAATGAACTTGGTCTTATCTGATCCTCACCAACAGCATCGAGAGAGGAGCATTTTATAGTCATAGTCTAAGAAGAGCTTCTAGATATCTGTTCATCTCAAACCCCTCATTTTAAGGATGAGGAAATACAGGCTCAGAGAGGCCAAGTGATTTGCACAGGGTCACACAGCCCATTTGCAACAGAGCTGGGGCCAGAGCCCAGATTCCCCTCTCCACCTCAGTCACATTTCCTCTGGACAGCATTTCAGATTCTTAGAAGATAACTCACTGAGTCAAGTAAGCCTCTCTCTTGCTCTGTGTTGAATCTGGTGCCTGGAAGGCGTTAAGCCCCAGCTCAGAGGCCAAGAGCTGCTGACATAATTTGTCCAAGGGTCGTGCCTATGGCTTTGTGTTTGTGGCTCAAGGCTGCATTGAACATTAAAGCCCGGTAGTCTAAGGGAAGCATGGCAATCAGGTATCTCTTCCCTTGGTCGTACCCTTTAACCCCAGACTTGATGAGGTCCCTGGAAGTTTTCCATCGTGTTTCTCATCCCTGAAGCCTCTGCCACTTGACTGCCCATCAGGTCCTGCCCCGGCTGTCTGGGTTTCACACACACACACACATGCCCACCCACACTTCCAAAACAGAAATCATTGTATCAAGCGGCCACACTGCAGATCGCTTCTAAACAGCTGGGCTCAGGGAAAGCTCTGGGGATGAGATGGGATCAGAAGTTATCTTCCCTGACAGGCTGCTTCTGGATTTGCATGCACGAGGCTCGATGTTTTAATTAGTGCTGTCAGCTGGTCTGGTCACAGCTCCCCGCCCACCCACACTTCCAAAACAGAAATCATTGTATCCAGTGGCCACACTGCAGATCGCTTCTAAACAGCTGGGCTCAGGGAAAGCTCTGGGGATGAGATGGGATCAGAAGTTATCTTCCCTGACAGGCTGCTTCTGGATTTGCATGCACGAGGCTCGATGTTTTAATTAGTGCTGTCAGCTGGTCTGGTCACAGCTCCCCGCCAACCGCTTGGCTTCCGAGGTGAGCGGTCGAAGGCTGTTATTCAGAGGTTGAGTGCTCTGACTTCCAGAGAAGAAAAACAACACCTGGGTGTCTGCATCTTATTTGTTCATTCATGTTCAACAACGATTTATCGAGGATCTATTAAGTGTCAGGCATTGAGCTGGGAGGTGGGAATTCTCAGAGCCTGAGACAGGGCTCCCGCTCATAAATAGAGCACAGATAATGGACATTAAGTGAACACTTTATAAAAATATAATGGATGGTAGATGTGGACATATGATGAGACAGAGGTGCACAGGGTGCTGGAGAAGACTACAGGAGGAGCATTTACCCAGCCTTGGGTGTGTGGTGGGAGGGGTCCAGGGAGCGGTTTCCATTGCTGAGAATAAAGGAAGGCTTCCTGGATGAGGAGCTATTCAACACTAGTCCCAACGATACAGAGGAGCTAATAAGGCACAGGATGAGGTTGTAAGGCTTTGTTGGCAGAAGGAACAGCATGAACGAAGAAAAGAAAAAGAGCAACAGCATGGGGTAGGGAAGGGGGAGGGAATAAGCAATACAGGTAGCCTCATTTTCAAGAAGGGATTGGCAGCTGAAAATAGCGCCTGAGAGTGTGAGGGGTGGAAGGGGAAAGAGAGATGCAGGCGCGGAACACATACTGGACATTTGTCCAGCATCTCACTGTCTATTGTTTTCACATGCATCGTCTCATCAGCAGCACGGAGCAGCCATGTAAAGTTCACAGGGGAGATGGTAGTCCTTTTTGGGTCCACCAGTGGTCCCCCAACTGCCAACCCAACGCAGTGATTCATGCTCCATCTCTATTCTGCTTTGCACCTTAGGCTGCCTTGCCCACCAACCATCCTCTCTCAACCTCCAGGATATTACTCAGAGCCCCCTGGTTTTTTCTTTCAACCTTTTCAATAGCTAATTCACTTCAGTGGGACTCCCCAAATGTTCCCTTTCCTGGGGATTTATCGTTGGCTTCCATTCTTATCATGTCCATCCTTATAGTTGCCCCCATAGCTTTGTAATTACTAGATTCACACCTCTGCTTCTTACCGTTCTCCTGAAGTCTGGGCATAAAGTCCATGGGACCAAGCAGACACCTTCGACCCAGGCTCTAACAGGCATCTCTATAAACATGTCCAGGTGTAAACACACATTCTATCAGACCTTCTCTTCCAGCTGCAGTGTTGATCTTCTTCAGCCAACTAAATCCTGTTCTTACTCCACCCCGTCTTTCAAGATGGAAACCTATAAATGACCCCTGAGTCAAACTCCCCCCCCCCCCTTCATCAATCCATAAATAGTCTCTTCTAATTCAGAGCCATTTCCTAGCTAGGCTCTTCTCATTCTACTCACCCTCCTGCTGCCCCCATTGCAAGAGCTTCCTGAATGGATGCCCTAAACCACCTGCACTCACACCTCCAGATGATTATTTCCAGTTTCAGAGGAAATCTCTTCCCCTCCTCCCAAAATTGTTCTCCTTTGGTCTGTTCTCCTGATTAACGTTCTCTATTATCTCAAGTTAAAACTCATAGTTTTCACTAGGCATGTGTCACTCTTAACCATCGGCCCCTTACATCGCAGTCCAGGCTTGCTGTCTACATTTTCACCCGTGGACACTGCATGAGGCAGTGCCCTGTCATAACCAATGCATCGCCTGAACACAACCAGTTGTCTCTGCTGACAAGTCTCCCCATGCCACAGA
The DNA here is from genome assembly GCF_000412655.1 of Myotis brandtii. Taxonomy (NCBI): domain Eukaryota; kingdom Metazoa; phylum Chordata; class Mammalia; order Chiroptera; family Vespertilionidae; genus Myotis; species Myotis brandtii. The sequence continues at coordinate 868,624 of NW_005362486.1, forward strand.
CTGTGTTGCAAGTGCTCCTGTGTGTGCTCATTGTAGTTGCTAATGTCCCCTGTTTACCGACCTTCCTCCCTAATCAGACTAAGCATCTGATATGTCTTCTTCACCATGGTGTATCCAAAGCCCAGTCCAATAACTGGTACATAATCGAAATGCACAAAGACACATCCCAATTGAATTGCATTGAATTCCCTGTCCGGTCAATTTGTAGGTCTTTAAGACCTGATTCAAATGTCACTTTTTTTCTGTGAAGCCTTCCTTGAGTCCACCAGGCATTCACTGTAGGGTTTCCAGGTCTCTATTATTCCACTTGTTACACTGAATAATCATTACCTTTTTATATTCATCCACCACTGGCTGGAGTTCATACAGGGTAGAAACAAGCACCCAACACTGTGGCTAGTTCAAGGGTAAGACTCAAAAAAAACTATCTGATGATTGAAGGAGTCATCAACTTAGAGAAAGGAAAACGGAGGTTTGGAGAAGTTAAGCATCTTGTGAAAAGTTGGTATATCTGGGACTAAAAACTCTTGGCTCGGGATTCATAAGTTTTTCTTTCAAACTAGCATCTCTGATTCCACCACACAGAACCACCTCTGTTGAAACTCTCCAGTAGGCATCACTCCTTTTCTTGGGCAGCCAGCCAT
>NW_005362486.1:869492-894987 GCF_000412655.1 Myotis brandtii
CCAGCGTTGTGGCCTTGAGTTCGTATTTTCTCAACCACAGGAATACAAATAATGACTCTTCATGATTGCTGTGCAGAAAACAGACAACAGTAGGAGTGATGTCCACATCTCCTATAAACCTTATTATTTAATCTCTGTAAATATATTGACACAGCAAGAGCCCAGTAAATGCTCACTCACCATGACTGGCATCGTCAAGCTATGCTTGTCCTCTTTGCAACAATTTCTCCGGATCCTCCTAGAGCCCTTTTTGTGGCCTCTTAGACCTTAAGAGTGCATGGGAAGAAAAATTCAAATTCAAATAAAGATAATACTTAGAGCTTCCTCCAATACACTGTAGATCCACCATGGTCCTGTTTTGCATTATTTTTACATCCCTTGCTGGGAGGAAAATACTTTGATATCCCCAGAAAACAAAGGACATGGAAGAGGCATTGAAGAGTAAGGAGAGGAAAAAACACACACCCTATAACAGAGGTATTACTTGAGGTCCAAGACCTTTTCCCAAACGAGCCTGTGTGGATTCTTACAAAAAAAAAAGGCCTGTGTATCCCTCCCATTAGAAATTCCACCAAATGGTCTAAGTACCCAGGGATGTGTTAGGTCTAATTTGGTGAATTCTCACACACTTAGTCCCCCCAACTTTTATATGCCTTACAAGCTTACATGATTGCGCCGAGCCAGCACAGCCAGGTTCGGTGAGCCTGAGAGGGGGCAGTAAAGGATTTAGAAAAGACAGACAAGAGAAGAAAGCTGGGGCTGGGTAGGACGCTGCCCTCTCTGATGGAGAAACAGCGCCATGGCCTACAAGCCGAGTCTTTATTTTATAGCTGATGCCACGAGGCAAAGTAAGGCGTGGTCGAGATGTTGTTGCGCCAAGCCAGCACAGCCAGGTTCGGTGAGCCTGAGAGGGAGCAGTAAAGGATTTAGAAAAGACAGACAAGAGAAGAAAGCTGGGGCTGGGTAGGACGCTGCCCTCTCTGATGGAGAAACAGCGCCATGGCCTACAAGCCGAGTCTTTATTTTATAGCTGATGCCACGAGGCAAAGTAAGGCGTGGTCGAGATGTTTACAATGTTCTCCTGGGTTTGGAATCTACTCAATTACATGCACCTGATCAAGCTTTGTTTACTTGCTGCACCACCCGCCGACCATATCACTTAGTCACATGGGACCACAGGTTCGGACCATAAGGTCAAGAGTACAACCATAGCCTTTGGCAATAGTAATTGTGCTGGGACTTACACGTGGCTTTGCCACGGGAGGATCGTGCCCTCTCAGTCCCAGGCTTGAACCTCTTCAAATGCTGTAGCCGCTCTCCACACCTGATAAACCTAAATTTTCCAACCTGCGTGCCAAGGGCCCTGGAAGGATATGGAGTTATTCCAAGCAGTTTTAAATTTGAGTGCACATTAACTGTTGTCTCTCACCTAAAAATATTAGTCAATAATATTCAAATAACTAGGCGTGGGTGCGGGGTTTATTGAGTGATCACTTGTTATGTAATGCCTGGTCACTGGGGTGTACACCTGAAACTAATACAAAGATGTATGTCAACTGTAATTTAAAATTAAAAATAATCAGTGCTTTGTAATAATCTACACTACATTTATTTTCAAGTTATTTTATACCATTATGTATAAAATATATATCTACATAAGATCATTACTGAATTTTTAGTAACAGTTTGTCATTATGCATTTCCCCATAAAATAAGTATTTAATGATGATGTAAATGCTGACTCGGGGGAATTGGCAAGGAGTGTGTGCTGAGAAATGTTTGACATAAAAAGCAACGTCATACCAGGAAAGTGTAGGAATCACTCGTGGTCCAGAACCAAGGAACTGAGCGAACTCAGAAGGCGGCTTCACAGAGCAACTCAGAAACATATGCACGCTGCACCGTGACCTTGAGAAAGAGCGTCCCGCTCCCGAAGATGAAGCTATTTGGGTCTCTCTGCCAACCTAATCCACCACACAGGCCTGGCACGAGATGCAGGGGAGCCAGCTAATCTTTCCTCCTTCCATCTGGGGGCGGGGGGGCAGGAGGGACTCGGCAGCAGCTGCCAGCCGAGGCCAACAGGAGGATGAGCAGAGCCACCAGACAGACGGGAGTGTCTCTCCTCTGCTCCTCCCAGGTCCCTCTCCATCAACCCCCATGACAAGGCGTCAGCGCAAGGAAGCCTGGCGAACAGGCGGCCAGGAGAACACAGAGGTAAAGGGCAAGGTGACTCCCCTCATCACACAGACACAAATTAAATACCGTCTGGGCAGGAGAGCTCACCTCCCAGCTGGCTTTGGGCACGGGAAACTGAGATGGGCCATGCTCTGACCAGATAAGAGGCTGCAAGCCAGCTAGTCAGTCTAGGTGAGAACCAAGATGAGTGAATGACACTCCCAGCAGCTTGGTGGAACCTCGAAACTTAACCACCAGCACTACACACTCACTAGGTCACCAGCTAGGTCATGGCCTGACACAGACTTGGACCCTGGTCACCTGAAAAGGCTCCTTTCCTCCCCACTGGGCAGTGAATTCAGAGTAACTGGCCGCTGGATGAGCCACTGAGCCACGGTGCCTTTGTTTTCGTGCTGGAAAAAAGGTGCCATTAATACCTGTGAACTTTCCACAGGGGGCCGGGAGCCTTAATTAAGTGTGGTGTGTGAAGTGCTTTGAGGTTGCCTGATGAAAGCCGAGCTCCCAGTGCAAACTATTATTGTTAATTAATTATTGTCAGCGGATTTATTTACTCTGTGTTTTCAGGCCTCGGAGCCATTATTTACTGGTAAAGAATGCTTTTGTTGTGTCCTCTTCTCCTACCCACAGCTCTAGTCTCTGATCTCTCTCTCTCTCTCCTGTTCGCCTTTCTCAAGTCCCTAACTGAGAGACAAAGCATTGAGAGGAACCCCTTGGACCCCAGACATAAACAGGCTTTCAGAAAGAGAGGAAGAGAGACCCCTATGAATGCAAATGCAAGCTGGGAAATAGGAGGGGATCTGAGACGCTGTCTCTGTTGTGTCTGCTAGGAAACAGAGTCCCTTTGGGGAAAAGATGCAATTAACCCTGGACAGAGCACAGAGCTGAAAGATGCAAGTCTTCCTACTCAGATGGCTCCTACCCGGGCGTGATTATGACCTCTGAGGAGCGGTGATGAGCAAGACCAGAGAAAGGCACCAGAAACTCTGTGGGCAGGACCAGAGCCCTCCTTCTTATAACCCCCTCCCTCTACCCCCCTCCCCCCAAAGGTCAGCTCAACTTTAATTTCTACCTTCAATTCATTAGGATAACAATCCTCTAGAATTGCTAGATCGAAGTGCGCCTCTGAGATTTAAAAAGAGGGAGACCAGAGGCATTAGGGGAACAAAGCACCTGGATGGAACAATGCATGTCTTCCCATCTTGGCTGCCACCTGGCACTCACCACGCTGGCATCTGAATCAAGGGCATTGTGACTGCGAGACAAGAGAGTCCCCGGTGAACTGTAGCTTTTATGAATAAATAGCGCTTGCCAAAACTGGCTGGCTGTGTGAGGACATTGATTTATTTTCTCTGATTCTCTCTGATTGTTATATTTTGGATGGTGCTTACTGATGTGAAAAGCCATCTAGTGTTGCTGATAAATCTAGAGATAACGGCAGAGGTCAAAAAAAGTGGGGAGGAAGGAAGGAAAAGAGCGTGTGCTCGCCGCACAGTGGTAAAACTTTTTTGAGTAAAGAGCAATTCTGGGTGCCCCTTTAAATGCCATTTCACCCGATTTTGAAATTGCTTATTTAATAGGACTTGTTATTTTTATATTTTTCCTCTCTGGAGTTAAGGATAGAATAGAGAGCAGAGTTGAACGGTATTGTTTTATCTGAGAGTTCAGACGTTCTTGCCAGATTCCTTTGTTATTTCTTTTCCTTCTCCTCCCTTGACCATGTATGTGTGTGTGTGTGTGTGTGAGAGAGAGAGGGGGGGGAGGGAGAGGTGGAGAAGGGCAAAGAAAGGAGGAGAGAGGCAGCTGTCATCACCATAGTGCTTAGCAGCACTGGAGAAAGACACATTTTTCTCATGCTTCACAGAGTGTGTGCACCTAACATTTTCAAGGTCGTGCGAATAGGAGCATTCAGCGCCTTCAAGGTGAGCCCAGACCTATCTGATTCCCCGTCTCAGTGCTCACTATACTGGAGTCCTACTGCTGAGCTTGCACCTGGTGTTATTTCTAAAAAAGAGAGAGAGAGAGAGAGAGAGAGAGAGAGAGAGCAGCTCAGTTTAACTTCTAGGTGGGATAGTTAGGCATGGAAGGAGGAAACTTGGGGGTGGAAAGCAAGGATTGGGGAGGGGCAAGGTGCTGCAGGCTAACTCTGTCTCCACCTTTGGATCACAACTCCCGAAACATCGCACCTAAACTAGGTCAACGGGGATTTAGGATAAAGTGGGATAAGCTTTTGTTAATTATCCCAATGTGTGGAATGCCTGCTTTGAAATCCGGAGTTGGATTTAATCACAGAAGCTGAGACAATCTTCCAACACCCAAATCCATTTGAAAATGGACCGGAGGGGCACTCTATCAAAAGAGATAGCTTGTTCAGTAACAGGGTAACAAACCCCACGGTCGCACAGAGACGGGAACTCCCAATGCTCACAGTGGGCTGGCTGCTGGTGTCCTTCCGGAGGGCGAGGCAGCAGACAAAACGAAGGAGCAAGTGCGGGCTCTGATCATTCCCCGAATCCTCCCTGTCAGGGTCTCCTCACAGAACAAACCTCAAGTTCAATACCACAGAGACACAAGAAGACGCCTCGATGGTTACACACAATTGTAAGGAGCCATTAATAAGAGGTGCCGAAAATGGGGGAGGAACAATGTTTCAAACCTCACTTTGAGACACTCTTTGTGTTTAGAGTTATTATGACTTCCCAATAATCTTACAAGAATGAGGGCACAGTGCAGGCCCATGTTAAAAAGATTTAGCCCTCCTGAGGTATATTGTTGGTAAAAAGACTAACTTTTGCCATAGGTTCCATAGCAAGCTGATGTATTTGGAGAACAATGGACAGCAGTGTGGTGATTGTCGAGGGGAGGGGGTTCATGGACGTGGAGGATAAATGGTGATGGAAAAAATAGAATAAAATAAAATAAAGAGACAAATAGTTAAAGAAAACATTAAAGAAAGAAAAATTTGAAAACCATCATAGAAAACAGTCTGGGTTAATCTCTACTAATACCTTTTTTTAAAAAAATACATTTTTATTGATTTCAGAGAGGAAGGGAGAGGGAGAGAGAGATAGAAACATCAGTGATGAGAGAGAATCATTGATTGGCTGCCTCCTGCACGCCCCACACTGGGGATCTAGCCCACAACCCAGGCATGTGCCCTGACCAGGAATCGAACCGTGACTTCCTGGTTCATAGGTCAGTGCTCAACCACTGAGCCACACAGACCGGGTTACACTTAGCTATTTTAAAAAGCTTTCCATGACTTTAGTTTAAGCAGAGAGACCCAGAACAGACCTTCCCCACGCCCACCCCTCCACCACAAAAGCATTACCTGTGACAGCTAGCGTCGGGTCCCATATTGGTCTGCTAGCTTGATTTAATTTTTTCCCTCAGGTTAACAGAGAGCAACAATCACATCCATTTAGGTTTTTCTTAGTGGAAATCTCAAAGAGCACGATCACATTAAAGAGGGCCAGGCCTATGTCTGCCATTCAGTAAGTGGCAATAATGAAATCATCTAACGACACTTACTGAGTCCCCATCTGAAGGAGGTATTGCAATGATCTCAGAAGTTCAAGAGCCCTTAGTGCGGAAAGCTTGCAAGCTAAAGGAAGGGAGGGGCAGAGGCAGAGGCATGAAGAAGTAGACTAGAGGGAGAACGAACTGAGGGCTACATCAGCAGTGTAGGTAACATGCTGTAAGCATGCAGAGTAAGAAGGATGTATCTGACAGGAGGGGTGAGGGGCTTCACACAGAAGGTGGCGCATGAGCTACATTTCACCGGAAGCTTAGGGTTCAGGTAGAAGAGGACAGGAGAGGAATTCTCAGCTGAGAGAGCTGGGTGAACACAGCCTGGAGCGGGTAAGAGCGATGGTGAGGCCAGACCAGAGCCACCAGACCAGTGCCTACTTTGACACAGGCTGCCAAGATGCATGAGGTCAAATCCTAGTTTTCCCTGCAGATTACTTCACTCGCCTACTTCTAGAGTTTTCTACCTTCCTTCAACACCCAGGAATCAGGGAAATGGGTGACCTGCAAAATCCAGGACGGAGTCCACAATGTGATCAAGGAGTCCCAACTTTCAAACATCTTGCAGATGAGGACCCTTAATAGCTCAGATCCCACGCCTATGAAATTTCTAACCTCACCCCTCACCCCCTCTTCCATGGGTCATTTGAGAGGCTTTACACAGTCACAGATGTGGAGCTTTCTGCCAGACTTTAGAACAAGACTTTCACCCAGGAGGTGAGAAGGGATATGAGATATTTCAGCCCAAAGAGTCACTTCCTCCCCATCCTCCCCGACACCCAGGCTGTTGTGAGCACCTGAAAACAGAGTTTTATAATGGAAATGCTATGGCAACTGTACCTAGTCACCTGCCATAGAAGTGTAAGGACAACCAGGATGTGTGGCCATCGCTTCCTACATTATTGCCTCTTCCAATCCCTACCATTTCCAGCTAAAAGACACGCAAGTTTCATGGGGGAAAACTTAGTGCAAGAACAGGAAGTTTTGTAACTGGAGAAAAATCAATTATGAAGGGCTCTGGTCTCTGACTTGAGGCAATTGTCACAAGGAGGCGATGGTAACCTCAGGGCTGTTGAAGAGTTCACCAGGGTTCAAGTCCCTCCTGGCCAGCCCCTGAGCCTTGCTGAGCAGACCCCGGGCATGGTCCCAGAGCCAGTTATCTTTACCTTTCACTCCAGGTTAGAACCAAGATGGGGGCGCTGGGCTCTCCTGTTAGCACAGCATAAAATACAACTTTTTGCAAAAAAGCTGTAACCAACATTAACACAACAGGGTAGGGAGGGAGGGAAGTCTTCCTCCCACAGTCATATAAACTACTCCATTGATCTGATTCCATGTAACTACATCACAGGGTGCTTCATCAAATTAATAAAAAACATCTCAAGTCACAGGAGGGAAAATTAAAATTCACGTGGGACATCAGCAAAACAAAAAGTAGAAAATAAAAATCATCCATTCATCATCAGGGAACCGGGTGTAGTGTGTGTGTACATACAGACATGATGTAGTCAGTCCCTGACATACGGTTGGTTTGACTTATGATTTTTCAACTTCACGACGGTGTGAAAGTGATGCACATTCAGTGGAAATCATACATCACATTTTGAATTTTGATCTTTCCAGGTCTAGCAATATGCTGTACGATGCTCCATTGCAGTGGCAGCAAGATGGTTTTGCCCAACTGTAAGCATTTTCGACTTATGATGGGTTTAACCCCGTGGTAAGCCAAGGGGCTTCTGAATATATTTGGTTTAAAGCTATAAGCACGTTTCTCCACAGTGCCCATACAAGTATCCTTTGGATATAGCAGAGAACTACACCAAAAGTTGTGGGTCTCAGTCTTTCTCTCATGCTACATCAGGGCAATTTAGCTAATTTTGCATGACTTTCCATTAGTACAGTTCCAACCTACTTTGTTTTCTAGTTTAAAAAAATTACAAAAAAAATACCCTTCTCCACTAGCTTAAGGCAGCATTTATCAAAGGGTGCTGGGTGCCCAGGGAAAAAGGCGCATGAGTGTGGGGCAGTCTGTGTGGTGAACCAACTGCTTAAACACCTACAGAGCATGTTTGTACACTAATAGCTCCGAGAAGTCCAGCAAAAAAAAAAAAAAACCACCACACAAATTTTCCCAGACTATTTCATCATGGTATTTAGCATTCACCACCCTAACTTAATTTCTTTTCTAACACGACAAACATTCATAGACGCATTTTGGGAAATGTTAGAATGAAGCCAGCATGCACAACTATGCAGAGTATAACGTAGGGTTAGAGGTCAAGGCCACTAGGACAGGCTACAGAATTGAGGAGGCAATGTCTGCTCCCCTGGCTTGTGTTCCTATGTGGAGGGTCTAATGATAGAGAAATACATCTGAGCTCCTGTCTTCCCTTCACTGGATCTGCTCCTCTTCATGTCCCTAGCGGGGCAGCTGGGGCAAAGACCGGGGGTGAGGGACATCAAGTCTGTCTGGTCAGGGGGTGAAGACTTAGCAGGTGCCCTTGGCAGTCAGTCTAAAGCTCCAGACATCAAATTGTTTTATCTCGAACAGAAGACGTTTTGAACTTCATCCTCTGTATCTGTTGTTCAAATGGTGCCAAACGTGGGAGAATCAAAGAGTAGTTTATTGGGCTCCTATATTTCACGAGAAACATCAGTGCTTCCTTCCCCCTACCCCCAACCTCAATAACTAACACCACAGTATTGAGCTCACATAGTAGGTGGGCTGTTCAGCAGGCTTCTTTAACTCAGCACAGGGTGCTCTCAGGATCAGCGTGATGAGTAGAGCACACACACAAATCTCCAAGGCACTTTTGCTACTTAAATACATAGTTCACTGGCCTGTTGATGCTTGAAGTAAATTCTTTTACTTACTCCAATGCTCCCATGAAGAGAACATATTAAGCTCTATAGACAAACCTGCTCAGACACAAATGAGCTGATCAGATGCTGTCCTAGAAGCAGGTCTGCAGGGGGAGGAGAAAGCCACAAAGGCCTAGCAGGGTACCGGGGTGGGGTGGAGGGAGCTGAAATAGATGATGCTTTCCAGCAAAAGGACAGAGACAAGGAAGGGGTCAGAGCACTCGGGCAAGCCACACACCAATGTCCATTCCAGGTCATGTGCTTATGCGTGCTTTGACGCAAACCCATCACTGTTCTTGACTAGATAGACTTTTAGGTGCAAAGTCTATGGGTGGTGGCTGAGCACGATTATCTTCCCATTCAAAGGGAGCATTATGCCGATGCTCTTAAAATGACAGCAAACAGTTACTGACCATGTACCATGTGTATGTAGCATGCAGTTTTACTGCTTATGTGCGTGGTCTCATTTAATCCTGACAATGAGAATTACATTGAGTGGCCAGATTATTATGACTGGCCAGATTATTATGACCACCCCATCAGTACAATGAAGTGAATTAGGTATGCAAATAATAATAATAATAAAACCTTGAGAGTATTTGCTTAGAAAGTTTTCAATATTCAGTATTTTTGGAAGTGTCAATGAAGTACTGATGGGGTGGTCATAATAATCTGGCCACTCAGTGTAAATGGTGCCTATGAGGGAGGTATGATGATTATTATCCTCAGTCCACAGATCAGGAGATCAAGGTTTGGGGAGTTTGAGTAACATCAGAAGGTCACACAATCAGTTGGGAAGATTTGCCCCCCAGGGGACATTTGGCAATTACTGGGGACATTTTTGGTAGTCATGACTGGGTGGAGGAAGGTACTAATGGGGGAGCATGCTGCTGACATCTAGTGGATAAAGGACAAGGATGCTGTTAAAAATCGAATAATGCATGGGACTGCTCTCTCTACCAAAACAGAATGATTTGACCCAAAATATCAACAGTGCTAATGTTGCAAAACCCTCTATTCACATGATATTCTAGAAACTGCAGGTATTTGTAAAGTACTTTAATATTTACAAAAGGCTTTTGACCATGTTCTCTCACTTGATCTTAAGACATTCCTCTGAAGTTCATTTCACAGATAGGTAGTGCTGCTCAGTGGTGATGTCTTGTGTGGGGTGGCACGGGTGCAATGTCAACACTAGAGCCCATGGACCCTAAGACCATCCACCTCTGGCATGGGGCCACCTGTGCTACCTGGGAGATGCGATATGGCTGCCTCTTTCCAAGAAAGTTTATGTCGTTACAAACTCTTCCCAGAGCCTATGAAAACAACGGGGACCAAATGTTTATTATCTTCTCAGTGGCCTGATAGAGCCTCATAATATTGAGGTGTGCGAGGCGCCTTTCACATAAATAAAAGTTCTACAATTTATGCTTTACATCATTGAGTACATAGTGGCAAGCACACGATTTACTGCTTCCTTTTCTTCCTTCAGTAGCACTCAGTTCTGGCAAATGGGAGACATGATAGTTATTTATTTATCTGATTTTTAAAAAAATCCCCGCCTGCAAGAGGATCTTCCGTTTTAAAGGCAGCCCAAGCATGTGGCCTTTGTAGTTACAACCCCCTCCCTGGATTTTGCTTTTGTTTAACCACCTGCATACATCGTAGCTGAATAGTTGGGTGAGAACTTGAAGAGAATTGTGATGCCTTTTCGTTTTCCCACAGTGAACCAGGACTTCTCTGCAAGGCTTCCCTGGTCCTACAGTCCACCTCTGGCCATTATGAGGTAGCAGGAGGACCAAGGGGAGAGTGAAGAATGAACACAGCTCATCTGGAGGTGTAAGCACAATGTCTGAGATGTGCTCTGAGGATTATCATCGGAATAGTCTCCAACCATAGGAATTCTCATTGCTCAAAACCGAGGCCCCACCATTTGCTAGTCACCTGTCTAACCTCCACTTTCACTTTCAAGAACCTCCTGAAAAAAAGTCATGAATATTCTCAGAGAAAAGAATTACAAATTTGCCCAGCCAGCAACGGCTCAGTGGTTGAGCATCGGCCTATGAACCAGGAGATCATGGCTGGATTCTAGTCAGGGCACATGTCCCGGTTGGAGGCTTAATCCCCAGGGGGTGGGTGGGGGAGGTACAGGAGGAAATTGATCAATGATTCTCTCTCATCATCGATGTTTCTATCTCTAGCTCCCTCTCCCTTCCTCTCTGAAATCAATAAAAAACACATTTTAAGAAGAATTACAAATGTAATCTTTAATAAAGCTTCACACTAGCAATAGACTAGATTAGACAGTTCATGGGCTTTGCAAGCAAATGGGCCTCACTTCAAATCTGGTGCCTTCACTTAGAATGAGATTCAAAATGCATACAATTAAACATGGTTTAAAACGCGTGTGGATTAAGTGGCATAACACACATGACAACGTGCCACTTCACTCTGTAACGTTAGCATAGACCAGTGGTTCTCAACCGTCTGGCCCTTTAAATACAGTTCCTCATGTTGTGACCCAACCATAAAATTATTTTCGTTGCTACTTCATCACTGTAATGTTGCTACTGTTATGAATCGTAATGTAAATATCTGATATGCAGGATGGTCTTAGGCGACCCCTGAGAAAAGGTCGTTCGACCGCCAAAGGGGTCTCGACCCACAGGTTGAGAATCGCTGGCATAGACACATACACCAGATCACAGATGTCAATGCCTCCTCCTCCCCCCAACCCTGGACATCGGAGAAAGAGCGGAACGCTCTCACTGAGAGCAAAGGTGGGTTCAGAGGAGGAGTTGGGAAAGCCCTGCAGGCCCAGCTGAAGCCCCTCTGAGTGGGGCAGGTGGGAGGGGGTCCCTGGGGAGGGCGTCTCCGACACTCGGCACAGGTCATGCCTGGCTCCTCCATGCCTCTGCCTGAGCTCATTCTGACTAAATAAACCCTCGTGCCTCTATGGTATTCTTAGGCCACCAGAAAGGCATTGACAGGTACAGGGACCTGCTCCAAGCCTTCCCCCAGGTTCAGCTAAATAGGGCCCCTGCCCAGGAAACTTCTGCCCAGCCCCCAGGAGAGCTGGGCCTGCACAGCCCCTCCCAGTACCCCCTCCCCAACCCGGGCCTCTGAGGGCAGCAGCAGCCCCGTGCAGACAAGCCATGTATGCCATTTTAAGTCCGCACCATCTGTCCTGGGCCCTCATCATGAATTCATAATGAACATATGTGCGATTGCATCTGTAAAAGGAAAGATACAGGATTTTTTTGTCATCTAAGTTCAAGTAACTGCTGTGTGCAAGTAAGCATTGATTTGAAGGCTTTCTTTATTTCTGTTTTTATTTTTGTTTTGTTTTCCTCCTAATACTTGAGAAAACTATTTGTCACTGGTAAGTTTTAGTTCCAGGCTCAACCATTAAGCTTAGAATGACCCAAAATGAGAGACTCAGCTCCCTTTTCTAAGAATCAGAAATAAAATACAATAAAATACAGTACAAATTCTAGGTTCTTTCCGAGGAACTGGTGTGACCTTGGAGTCTGACCTCCAGGGCTGAACTTGGCCCAACTACTTCCCAGCTCTGTGACACCAGGCAAGTTGCTCTAAGCCTGTTGTGCCCACTACACAGTCCAAAGAACAGTGGCAGCTCTGACCTGCTGACCTGGATCATGAGGAGAGGAGAGGAGAGGAGAGGAGAGGAGAGAGGAGAGGGGCAAAGTGGCCGGCATGACGCCCAGCACACAGGGAGGGCAGAGAGCACAGGCAGCTCTTATCATTTGCCCCCAGTTTGGGCAGCCTTCACGTGGGAAGAAGCTGACATTTGAGTGGCAAATTGTTGGAGACAGAGCTGGCCTCCAGAGGCCTAGAATCCCTGAAATGATACGATATAAGCTTTGAAAGCTGGACAGCTGTTTTTAGGTGTGTGTATGTGTGTGTGTGTGTGTGTGTGTGTGTGTGTGTGTAGGTAAGTAGAGAGAGATATAGATGAATAATAGATGGGTGAATAGACAGATGATAAGATCATAGACATAGACATGTGTTTTTGCACAGGAAAGATTGGAGGACCATAATTATCATCTTAATAATAATTACCTCTGAGAAAGGGCTGGGAGAAAGTTTACAAAAATAACCTGAATAGGGGCCATATGAAGACGCTGGAGATCAATGTTCTCGACAGTTGGGAGTTTAACACACAGAAGAATGTGACGAAGGAGGTTTTCTGCTCCTGGCAGATGGCCCCGGAGACATTGCAGAATGCCCTGCGTTTATTTCTACACACGTGAGCCAGGTTAGGTTAAAAGGAAACTGGTTTTGAAATGTGGGCAACTGACTTCACCACCTGACTCACCAGCCTCTCATGAGGGCACGATCACTTGGAAAAACACTGGTTATCCTGTTCTACTGGCAGGTACAGCGCTAGGACCGTGGCCGGGACACAGACCCATTATCCTTTGTCAGCAACGGTCATCAGGACGTGCAAGAATCCAGAAAACACCTGTATGCAGGGCCGTAGAGCTGGTGAATCCTACCTGAGTCCTAGAGTGGGAGACGTTTGCCCCCTGAAAGCAGGTGGAAAAAGACCTCATGTACCACATGGGGTGGAGTGAATGAGCTTAACACTTTAGTCAGTTGCTGCTGCCCCTAAAAGCAGAGAAAAAGCGTAGGGCCACCTGGTGAATGGTGATTGCTAGCTCTCCATCTGGCAACAGATCAGGCTCAGCAATAATAGATGTCTTTGTTCCCAGAAGAGGGAACAGTAGACAGCTAGCAATGCTCGGCTCATCCAAGCTCTGCCTAGCAAGGTGCTCTGGGCACCTGCTGGCACAGAGTAGCTTCAATAGCCAAGGCCTGATGCTTAGACAATGCACCAAGGCCACTGCCTATAGAGTTTGGAGGCATACCCAGTCCCATGAGGTAGCAACAGCGCTGGACAGACCAGGAGTTGTGTGGGGACTGATCCACGAAGAGGGGCAGTGACATATGTTAGAGCTTTGATGTCTCTGATTCCTCCCCTCATCTTGTCCTCACCAGAGACCTGGTCAATGGACACACAGATGACCATCCCTGTGAGACCTAAATAGCCAGCCCCCTTATTAACCTGGGAAATGACTCCACCCCCAAATACAGGGCTTTGGGGAAACTCCATTGTACAAGACAGCTTTTTCCTTTTTTTTTTTTGAGGTCAAAAAGCAGCCTACTTCCCACCCTATATGTGCACCTTGTCCAGGTGTGCCTGCCTTGAATAGGTGGGAAATGAAAGCCCTCTCCCACCGAATCTGAGAAGACCACGATCACAGACAAGGATGCCGTGGACTTATCCCTACCTTGTGGGTGTGCAACTCCACCCACTAGCACAAATGACCACATGGACCCCCACCCCTAGATGTTTGGCTTGGCGACTTCTCCTGTGGGGAGGAAGGGAATGGACACAGAATTGGAAGCGGTTTCTCCAACATTTCTGTGGGGTGGGAGAGTCGGCAAATGTTCTCCTTTCTCTAGCAATGCAAAGCAGGGTGATCAGTTCCCCTTTGCAACATGGTCACCCCAACAGCGGGCCATGAAGAGCATCGGGGTCCACCGCAGCGGTTCTCAACCTGTGGGTCATGAACAATGAAAATACATCCTGCATATCAGATATGTACATTATGATTCATAACAGTAGCAAAATTACAGTTAGGAAGTAGCAACGAAAATAATGTTATGGTTGGGGGTCACCACAACATGAGGAACTGTATTAAAGGGTCGCGGCATTAGGAAGGTTGAGAACCACTGAAACGTCCTTTCCTGCCGGGCCACCCTGGGAAGGGGGTGCTGAGGACCCTTGGCTGCTTGCAGAGCTGTTTCAGGACCCAGTGCTCTCTGACCTCCTCTTCTAGCTCGAACCCCCTCGCCTCCCTTATAAGTGTGTTCTCTCTGTGCAGCCATGAAAAGGCGAGCAGGCGAGAGGAGACTGAGGTTTCTGAGTCCCTCTGATTTGCTTGGGAACCAATTCGAAGGTTAATTTTGGGAAGACCTCTTGATATGCACACCTGCGCGCACACGAAAGCTGCCTCATCTTTAACTTTTTTAACTGAAACTTGGGTGACGGTGCCACAGCTGCACCTCAGAGATCCTCTATTTCAATCCTCCACCCTATTTATAGATAAGAGAATTGAATCCTCAAAGGTGCGGCTTTCTAATCCCTGTGGAGTGTTTTTCCTACTGCCTCCATCTCTCCCCTCCTCTCTCTCCCTCTTATTACCTTCTGGTCTGCGATTTCCCATTTTTAAGAGATAAAGTCTTACTTATTCCTCAGTGTTGCCAGGTTGTCAGTCCTCAAGTTCCTCCTTCCCTAATTTGCAGTATTCCTCCTGACTCAGGAAGGAGGGGAGGGGGGGCGGCGTTTCTGATGAACTAGGGGTGGGGCGGTGGGGAGAGAGGATGAAATCTGACTATTTTCCCTCAATCACATTTTAAAATTCTTGCCCGGCTGGCGTGGCTCAGTGGTTGAGCATCGACCTATGAACCAGGAGGTCATGGTTCAATGATTCCCAGTCAGGACACATGCCCAGGTTGCAGGCTCGATCCCCAGTAGGGGGCATGCAGAAGGCAGCCAATCAATGATTCTCTCATTATTGATGTTTTTTATCTCTATCTTCCTGTCCCTTCCTCTCTGAAATCAATACAAATATATTTTTTTAAAAATCCACTGGTCCTAGCTGGTTTAGCTCAGTGGATAGAGCGTTGGCCTGCAGACTGAAGGGCCCAGGTTGGATTCTGGTCAAGGGCGCATGCCTAGATTGTGGGTTCGATCCCCAGTGAGGGGCGAGCAGAAGGCAGCCAATCAATAATGCTCTCTCATCATTGATGTTTCTATCTCTTTTCCCCTCTCCTTTCCGCTCTGAAATCAATAAAAATATTTTTAAAAAATTTCACTAGAAGGAGCCCTGAACTGGGTGCTTTCCTACCTAACTCCACTGCCTCCAGCTCTCTCCCCTCCACACGACATGCATACCTGGTTCTGTCACACCTGTTGACTGATCTTTGTGACTCCCCATTGGGACCCAGATACCTGATTCCTGAGCTCTGCAGACATAATTCAGTAACATCAGGCATATTGTCTAATGTACGCTTCATTCCTGCTAATATAACAAATGAACATAAGCAAATTCTGGGTCATCAGGATGCTCACCTTGTCAGAGAATATTGCCAAGCAATTAAAGTGTTTGCGCTTGAGTTTGTGTTTACAATAGTAACGGTGACAAGTTGTACTTCCCGAATACGGAAAGTTAATGAGGAAAGAACAGAGGCCGACCAAATACATAAATTATGCTCTCTTTCAAAGTGAAGGTCAAATGACCTCAATGTTCACTGTATGAATAAAGATTTTCCAGTGGCTTGAACAGAGATAGGGTGGGAGAATTGAGTCATCGCACCGCACCGTAATAGAAGTAGGACAAACAAGAAAAAGCCTGCATTGTGGCGGTCAGCAACCCACACAGACTGCAGTTAGGCAACCAACCTGGTGCGCCAGATTAGACTATGCTGTAAATTTTTATTCTATTGCCTTTTTGTTCCATGTGTATTTATTTATACATTTCTGTTTATTTTTTTAATTTTCCTAGAGCTCTAAGAACTGCATTCTTTATTATATCTGTACATTTTTTAAAATATATTTTTATTGATTTCAAAGAGGGAGAGAGAGAGGAAGATAGAAACATCAATGATGAGAGAGAACCATTGATTAGCTGCCTCCTGCATGTCCCACACTGGGGATTGAGCCAGCAACCCGGGCATGTGCCATGACCAGGAATCGAACCATGACCTGCTGGTTCCTAGGTTGATGCTCAACCACTGAGCCACGCCGGCCTGGTGATGTCTGTATATTTAAAAAGCTATATCATGATAAAAATATGTTAGTCACCATTGAGAGTTGACTTGGCTTGACCTGCTCTCTCTCCCACCACCCTCTGACCATCTCAGAGCCTCACCGTTGGCCAATCACTTAGAAACCGGAGGACAGAGGAATCTGGCCATTGCAATGCATAAAGGAGCCCTTCTGGGCCCTACCGTGAGGTGAAGAAGGGTGGAGATTAGAGAGGGAAGGAGGGAATTGTTAGTTAAAATGTCCCCCGGTTCTTAGTGTGACCTGTACCATCTCAGGTTGAGCTGACCCCCAGTTCAACCAGGAGGGGAGGGCATATCACCTGCAGGGAATGTTCTCGCATGTGTAAGTGAGCCAATTAGGTTGTTTACTGCTTCTGATTATACTGCACTAACAGCATGTGCCACTCACTACAAGCACCTGTGTTATCACGTGCCACTTGCTACATATAATAAGCCCCCTCCCCTTCTGGGTGGGGAGATCCGCCATCTCACTGATGCCCAAGACACTGCTCTGTCCATGAATTCCCTTAATAAACACTTTTTAAAAAATATTTGCAATGGGAAACGTTAATGTCAAGTGAAACTATTTATCCTATGATTTATGTTTCTAAAGTGATTCTAGAAACTCTTTTAAACCACAAACTATAAAGAACACACTGAGCAAACATTTCATAATTCTGTTCTTCTATATGAGAATGTTTCCTTCAGACACCAAAGAATTATTGAGACTACGTATTTTTAAGAACTGGCTATACATATAACATCAAAGGTACTTAAGCGTACTTATGAGTACGTAAACGTATGAATTTACTTAGCTGTGGTTAAATACATTTTTCAAAATGTCATTCAAGTTGTAACATTAGCTTCGATATATATTTTTTAATTTCACATTTTGTTTTTTATTAAATTTATTGGGGTGACACTGGTTAGTGAAATTATATGAATTTCAAGTATACAATTCTATAATACATCATCTATATATTGTATTGTGTGTTTTCCACCCGAAGTCCAATCTCCTTCCATCACCATATATTTGACCCTACCCTTTACAACTTCTACCTTCTTCCCCTGCCCCTCAGATGACCACCATTCTGTTGTCTGTGCCTATGAATTTTATTTATTTTTCTTGTTTGTTTCTTGGTTATTTTCTGTGTTATATACCACATATGAATTAAATCATATGCTTTTTTACTTTTCCTACCTGACTTATATTTGCTTAGCATGATATTTTCAAGATCCATCCATGTTGTAGCAAATGGCAGTATTCAATTGTAAAGATGTACCACATCTTCTTTATTCAACCATCTATTGAAAGATATTTCCATCATTTCCATGTCTTGGCCACTGTGAATAATGCTGCAATGAACCTAGGGGTGCATATATCTTGACCAATAAATGTTTTCAAATTTTTCAGTAGATTTGCAAAAAAGGAATTGCTAGGTCATATAACTCGATTCTTAATTTTTGAAAAATCTCCATTCTGTTTTCTATAGTGGCTACACTAGTTTACATCCCCACCTGCAGTAAATGAGGGTTCCTTTTTCTCCACAACTACTCTAACACGTGCTAACTTGTCTTGTTGATATAGCCATTCTAACAGGTGTGAGGTGGTATCTATTGTAGCTTTGATAATAGCTAATGAAGTTAAGCATCTTTTCATATATCTGTTGGCCACGTGTATGTCTTCTTGAGTGAAATGTCTCTTCAGGTTTTCTGCCCATTTTTTAATTGAATTGTTTATTTTTTGTTTTGAGTGTATGAGTTCTTTGCATATTTTGGATATTAACCCCTCATAGGAGGTGTTGTTTGAAAATATCTTTTCCCATTTGCTTGGTTGCTTTTTGGTTTTGTTGATTTTTTTTTTCTGTGCAGAAGCTTTTTATTTTGATATAATCCCATTCATTTATTTTTGCTTTTGCTTCCCTTCCTTTGAGGTCAAATTCATAAAATCTTCAGTAAGACCAAGATCCATAAGTTTAGTATCTGTGCTTTCTTCTATGTAACTTATTGTTTCAGGCATTATAGTTAGGACTTTGATGCATTTTGAGTTCATTTTTGTGTCTGGTGACAAATAGAAGGCTAGTTTTATTCTTTTGCATGCGGCTTTCCAAATTTCCCAGCACCATTGATCAGCGAGGCTTTATTTTCTCCATTGTATGTTTTGGCTCCTTTGTCAAATGTTATTTGCCCATATACACGTGGGGTTATTTCGGGGCCCTCCATTCTGTTCCATTGGTCTGTGCATCTGTTTTTCTGGCAGTACCATGTTGTTTTGATTATTGTCCCTTTGTAGTATAATTTGAAGTCAGGGAGTGTAGTAACTCTGGCTTTGTTCATTTTTCTCAGAATTGCATTAAATATTCAGAGTCTTTAGGGGTTCTATACAAATCTGGTAATTTTCTTGTTTTACTTCTTTTAAAAAATGCCATTGGAATTTTGATAGGGGAGTGAATTAAATCTACATATTGCTTTAGGTAATATGGTCATTTTGACTATGTTAATTCTTTCAATCCATGAACATGGAATATCATTCCATTTCTTTGTGTCTACAGTTTCTTTTATTTATAACTTATAGTTTTTCAGTGTATATGTTCTTCAGAGTCTTTGGTAAGTTTAATCCTAGACATTTTATTATTTTTTGCTTTAATTGCAAAAGGAATTGTTTTTTTCTTTTCATTTATTTTTCTGAAATTTCCCTGGTAATGTGTAGAAATGCAATGGATTTTTGTGCATTGATTTTATATCTTGCAACTTTACAATATTTGTTTATTGTTACTAATAGTTTTTTGATGGAGTCTTTAGACTTTTCTATATAAAAAAAAAAATTATGCCATCTGCCAAAAGTGACAATTTTACTTCTTTGTTTCCAATTTGAATACCTTTTATTTCTTTCTCTTGCCAGATTGCTTGGGCTAGGACTGTGAGTATTATGGTGAATAACAGTAGTGAAAGTGGACAGCATTGTATTGTTCCTGATCTTAGAGTAAAAGCTTTCAATTTTTCACTATTGAGTAATTCTGAAATTGTCAGCCTCTTTCTTCAGTTTTGGGTTTCAGGAAATTTTCACAACAGAATGAAGAATAACCAGAATAATGGGGATTTTTATCTTTTCTTTTAAAAGTGGAACATCCATTATTCAAGTCTTAGAAATACTGTCCTGAAAGCTAAAATACATAACATAGCACCCAAGACTCTCCCTTGGCTGGACTTGGCCTACCTGCCCATCCTAACTTCTAATCATGTGAAATCACTAACAATTTTCATAACAAACTGTGCTTCAGACCTTTTCTAATATTCAGTTTCCTGCCCAAAACTTTCCTCTTAACCCTACATGTTTGTTTACCTTTATTCTATATATAGTAACTCATCTTTCAATATTCAACACAAATGTTAGTCTTTCTATAAAATGCTTCCTGAATCCCCTTAGAACAGATGAAAAAATTAAATACCCCCTCCTCTGGACTCCCAGTGTAATATCTACACACTTCTGCAATAGCACTCAAAATAGTACAATAGTACTGGACTCTAAGTTCCTTAAGGGCAAGGTACATGCCTTCATTATATTTTTATTCAAGCAATTAAGAGAGCCTGTTATATGACAGAATTCAATTAGTACTTGGAAGGAAGAGAGAGAAGGAGAGAGGAAGGGAGGGAGGAAGGAAGGAAGAGGTAAATGAGACCATATGCATATCTAAGTTCTATTATGTGATTTTGGAAAATTTATAGCTTCTCTGGGCCTCAACATTATTCTAATAAAATGAAGAAAATAATATCAAGGTTCTCGTGGATCTTGAGAGAACCACACTGGGAAAGAGCAGTGCAAGCCCAGGAGCTGACTTAACTGAAGATCAGTAAGAGTGTTACTGTGTCCCGTCATCCCCTGTGTCCACATAGCCACTGTCTTTCGGGAACTGAAACCATGTGGAACTCTGATCCAGCTGGTTTTCTAGACCTACTTCTGGGCCTAATATAACAATTCTGTGGCTCCCAGGGATCAATCTGCCCATGGGGGCTTGTGTTTCCCTCTAGGAAAGAATATGTGGCTTCCTTCTTAGCTGAGTGGCAGGAGAGGAAGTGAGGTGTTAAAGATATATAGATGGAAATGTGTGTTTTCCCTGCTGTGGAATGAAAACATAGGAGATATCTTTTTCTTCAGATGACTGACAGTGGATGGGTGGATGGATGGATGATGAATGGATGGATAGATTTTCTTTAGCCAATGAAAATGCTTCTTGTATGGCTAGTTCCCCTGCTACCCAACTAATTCTATCCATGGAGAGAAATTCCAGGCAAGTATAGAAACCAAAGGAATATCTGGCTGTGTGGGAAGAAAGAGAAAGTTGTCAATAACTGCTTCCTACAAACAAGTCATATCAACGCAACTATTAAGCTCTTATCTACAAGGTCGTTCACTACTCATATAGAATATCCCAACAACAACCCCAAACCAGACTAAAACAAATTTAAAACAAGTATTATAAGAGGTTCAAAGTTGTTGTTTTTAAAAATCAGTTTTGGCTTTCCACACAACTTCCTGATGTCCAATGGACCTCTACTCACTGATGCATTTCTGCCTCAAAGTCCGAAATGAATATCAAGTGTCAGGAAGTGGATAGAAAGGGATTTATATGCTCCCAGGCTTCCCCTGTTGGAGACAAGCCAATTTTGTGAATTTCTGTTGCAATGAGGCAATTCTGCAAATGCGAATGTTATTTTTTAGTAGACTCACAGATGACATCTCAAACTCTTTGCAGTGTCATAGTAGGAAGCTTACTAGTTTAGAGAACTTAAATTTCTGATGTGTGCACTTTACAGATGAGCCAACAAGTCTAGCAGTGGCTCCTGTTGGCTAGGTGTTTCTCTGCAGCCCAGTCTTATGTAATGTTGTAAATGACAAGAGGAGGGGAATAAACCATCTGAACAAAGAAGGTAGAGTCAAGGACCCTCCAGGGATGGAGAAAACTCCTCTGATGCCAAGATGTATGAGGTTCCTGCTTTTTAAATCTCCAATTTTCCTATGTCTTCTTTGAAACGTAATGTGTAAAATCCTAATAAAAACAGGGGAAGCTTTTGTGGAAAGATTACTTTAAACTTTTACAATATCTTAGTACCCTGATTTCCTTCCCACTGGAGCATCTCATTGTTGATTCACCTGCGGCTTGCGATCCAGTGTGTCTTTCAGATCTTCCCTTTGATATTTCCCAGCCTCCCCATATCTCATATTTAGATTTGGGTTTTCTACTTTGTACTTTTTTACTTTGAGCTCTACTTCAACGTGTCAAGGTCATTTAAATGACTTGGCAGGGTCATTTTGAATGTTCTCTTTCTTTGCAATGAGGCACATGTTGGGATTATTTTTTACATTTTCCCACTCTGTACTTGAGACCTGCAATCACATGACTCTCATCTAGGGCCTCTCTCTGAAATGCCATTTGACATGCATCTCTGGCCTGCTTACAGGTTGATAGCAATCGCCTTTATGGTGTGGTCTTAAAAAGAATCATTCATCCAAAATGACAATCAACATCATACCTTTCAAGCCCATAGTTTAAAAATAATCATTTGCAGAATTTTTAAAAAGCCTGATGGAGGTTAAGACAGGTTGTTGTCTACTTCAACTAAGAGTCAGAACAGGAAAGCATCTTGGTCTCGAAGCCTCATTTGTGGTCCATGGACAAAGCAACATCGGCAGCAACTGGCAGCTTCTTAGAAATGCAGTCACAAGCCCCAGCTCAGACCTCCCAAATACAACCTGCACTTAACAATATCTGGATGATCCATATGCACATTCAGGCTTGAGAACCAGTGCTCTGGGTGATTTATTTTCTGATAAAGTATGCTTTATCACCTATGCTTTCCTAGGTGATTTTAAATTGATAGGATAATGATTTGCCTTATGATTGCCCAGATATTGATGGGCCAGCAATTTTCAGGGTAATCATTTTTCAAGAATATCACCCCGTGTGCCCTCTACCAATCCTCAAAGAATTTTCTACTCCTGCTTGATTTCTTGATGGAAATTCTTAGAAATTGGGATTAGCACTCAATATATTTCAAACTTCACTCCTCACTCTTCTCACACACTTTGAATACTCTAACAGGTTACATAAAGGAAAAGTAAGATGCTTGACTTTAAAAATTTTATTGTTTTTTAGAAAGAGAGAAAGGGAGAGGGAGAGAGAGGAACATAGATATGAGAGTGAAATATTGATCGGCTGTTTCCTGCACCCCATTTACCAGCGATCATGTCTGCAATCTGAGCCTGTGTCCTTAACATCAACCTTTTGGTGCACAGGACGATGCCCAACTGAGTGACCCACACCCACCAGGGAAGATTATTGACATTTTTTTTGAATTCTTTATTAGTTAAGGTATTACAAATGTGTCCTCATCCCCCCCATTAAACCCCCATCCTTCCCCCACCTTCCCTCTGAGGTTTGACAGTCTGATCGACTTTATCACCTATGCTTTCCTAGGTGATTTTAAATTGATAGGATAATGATTTGCCTTATGATTGCCCAGATATTGATGGGCCAGCAATTTTCAGGGTAATCATTTTTCAAGAATATCACCCCGTGTGCCCTCTACCAATCCTCAAAGAATTTTCTACTCCTGCATGATTTCTTGATGGAAATTCTTAGAAATTGGATTAGCACCTCAATATATTTCAAACTTCACTCCTCACTCTTCTCACACACTTTGAATACTCTAACAGGTTACATAAAGGAAAAGTAGATGCTTGACTTCAAAAAATGTATTGGTTTTTAGAAAGAGAGAAAGAGAGGGAGAGAGAGAGAGAGAGAGAGAGAGAGAGAGGAACATAGATATGAGAGTGAAACATTGATCGGCTGCTTCCTGCACCCCATCTACCAGGGATCGGGTCTGCAATCTGAGCCTGTGTCCTGAATGGGAGTAGAACATCAACCTTTTGGTGCACAGGACGATGCCCAACTGAATGACCCACACCAACCAGGGAAGATTATTGACTTTCTTAACAAGTGGCAAATTCTCAACTGATTGACCATTGTAATGCTTAAGGAAAATATAAGTATAGAAATACCTATTCACACATAGCAATAAATACCTATTTATACACATAGCAACTTGATTCAGGTGACACTGACTCTTGGAAGCTGTTGTCTGCTCTCATGGGCAATCACATTGCTTCTCTGAACCAATGGGCTTCGTGTAGAAAATGTGGTTTTGGAGATAGAGCTCAGTTGCAATACGAACTCTATTAATAACTGTGTGATCACTGGCATGTTGCTTAATCTCTCTCCATTTCAGATTTACCATGTGTAAAACAGAAATAATGATAGCACCTCTCTTATATACTTACAAAAATAAAATAAAATAGTGCATGAAAAAGCACTTTTCTGAGACATATGGCCTATTCAATAAATAATTGTTATTGTTGTTTTTGTTATAAGGATAATCAAATATTATCAAAGTTCCTGAGAACCGAGCCCCCCCCCAAATCTATTCAATATTTTGTCCCCAGTGCCTATCATATAGTGAGAGCTCATTCAAATAGGTTTAAATACTGAATAAATAAATTGATGAATGGATGGATAGATTTGGTTTTCCTAATCTGTAAAATGAGATAGTGGAGTGAAATTATGACCAAGTTCTCTTCTACTTTTGAAATGTTGACCTATAGTATATATAATTTCTGATTTTTGTGTTTAGCACTGATTTCCAGATATGTCTCAACCTTAAAAACCAGAAGGCAGGCACATTCAGGAGGAACACTGTGCTGTGTGCCTGGGATAAAGTTAGAAGCTTACTAGGGGGAGCCAGGGGACAAAACGGTGATAGTCCAGGCGGCACGTCCAGCCAGTCATTCTGGCTGTGAATGTCATCCATTGTTGCTTTCAGCAAACCAGGGATCCAGAAAATAGGGAAGTGCTAATGACCCCAAGGAAAAAGCAGCCTATCTATTTTCATACGCACACCTAGAAGAAATTACACCTTCCTGACAACTTGATTTAGATGAAATGTCAAGAGAAAAAGAATGTGCTCAATTTTTCAACAGGGAGAAAAAAAAATCCAGTCGGAGACTCAGTCAGGTGTTGGGGGTGAGTGTTTCTTGAGATTAAGTTGATGATGCCCTGTGTTTAACAGCCCCTTGACTTGGGTTTGTATAAAAATGGTTTTCTTCACAGGTTCAACCATTTGCAATCATTGTCCATGACTGGGATCTGATCCTGTACAGAGCAAAAGCTTGGAAAAGTGTTCTTCGATGGAATTAAGTCATTAAACCCTCATTGATATCCTGATGGAAGCAAACACAGTGACTCATGTATAATGAAGGCTAGACAAATATTCATGAAATGGGTGAAAATGTTGACAGCAATGGTGGTGGTGGTGGTGATGATGATGATGATGATGATGATGATGATGATATGAGCAAAAAATATTAATTAAAGGTGACTGTCAGGCCTTATTCTTAGATTCTTTATATGGGTTATCTCATCGAATCCACTCAGTAAACTTGCAGTTATTCTCTGCCCTTAGCACAGTGGTTCTCAACCTTCTGGCCCTTTAAATACAGTTCCTCATGTTGTGACCCAACCATAAAATGATTTTCGTTGCTACTTCATAACTGTAATGTTGCTACTGTTATGAATCGTAATGTAAATATCTGATATGCAGGATGGTCTTAGGCGACCCCTGTGAAAGGGTCGTTCGACCAGCAAAGGGGTCGCGACCCGGTCTTCTTCTTCAAAGAAAGTATTAAGAACTATAATAGTTACTGTGATAGTTAATCAACTTGACTGGGCCAGGTGGTGTCCAGATAAGATGGTATTTCTTGGTGTGTGTGTGTAAGATGTTGTCCAGTGAGTTAGCATGTAATCCTGTGGATTCTGTGAAGTAGATCCTCCTCCCCCGTGTGGGTGGCATCATCCAACCCATCCAAGGGCCTGAACAGAACCACAGGTGAGCAAGGAGGAGTTTGCTCCGTGTTTCCTGCCTCACTGCTGAGCTGGGACACCCCATCTGTCTTCTCTGGCCCTCGCACTAGCATTTACACCATCAGCATCCATGGTTCTCA
>NW_005362486.1:895703-902706 GCF_000412655.1 Myotis brandtii
AGAGCTCGTAACTCAAATTACTTGTATGTCAAATCAATTTTCACCATTACAATGAATTGAATGCTGGGCTGATGTTGTGGCGTTCACTGTGACGTTCGCTGCGCCAACTAGCGGTGGGGTATCTGAAGCTGGCTCGTAACCCGAATTTTAGCTCGCAACTCAAAGCAAAAAAATCGGCCCAGAGACGGCTCGTATCTCGAAAAACTCATTAGTCGGGACACTCGTAAGTCAAGGCCCCACTGTAATACCCTGGGGTCTGGCACAAGTGAGGGATGTGATGCTGACAAAGCAGGTGACAGGATTCTAGACTATCCAAGCCCCCCAGCAGCTCAGCTCCCCATCTGGAACTGTCCTCTGGGGCTCAGAGGCAAGCAAAACAGGACAATTTGGGGGTTCATTAAATTGTATGGGTGCATTACTATGAAATTTCTTAACACATGGATGAAGGGTAGGGTTTCAGTGTTTCGCCTGACCTTTGACTTCCCCTGGCCTTCCTGGCACTGCCATAGTCCAGTGTCTCACTTGGTCGTGGGCATACTTCTAGTCCGGGTACCATTTTTTCGGCACTCTTAATTTCCTCAGCCATTTCTCCTTGCACTTTCCAAACACTAACACAGCGCCTGGCCTTACACTTTGTGGGTGCTCAAGAAACATTCCTGGTGGGGTGGTGATGTAGCAAGTCATTATGTCTCTAGCACCGAGCACATGGTCAGTAAATGCTGATTGAAATGGAATGGGGGGGGGGGGGCTTACAGAAGGTTGCTTTTGAAGTTCAGTGAGCTCAGTTGCTTGGTTTCAGTAGCTGTTGTGCCCTGGCAAGAAGGCGTCCATTTTCAAATGTGAAACATAAATCCCATTTAATTAGTGACATGAACTCGATGGCCACAGCTGCTGCTTCTTGCCGTAGCCAAGGGCCTGAGGGGGAATCGCAGCCGTGAGCAGAAAATGAATCAAACGGGCAGGGAGCAAAGAGCGGTGGGCACAGATGGGCTCCGCAGACCTCTTCCTACTCGACTGATTCTGACCCGTGGAAGGGACATTAGAAACGCAGAGGCACATACCTTTGGGCGCATTGGCCTTTAGATTTTCTCCAGGAGGGTCTTAGGAGCCCAGGGAACTTTCATGTTTTGTATCCTCTCAAAGAGGTGCAAATATGCAAAGAGAAGCTATGAATACTATAGGAGACCAAACAGAATTTGTAATAAAAAGGCTGAGCTTAATTTAACATTTGACTCCACCTGTTACCACTAGCTTTGTGCCTTTAAATAACTCCCTCTATGGCTTCGAGCCTTGGTTTTCTAATCTGTTAAATGGGAATGACAATTCAGGGCCTTGCCTACCTTAATGGTATATTGTATATATATGGCATATATTGAGTTTATAAAATGTATACACACTTTAACAGCTGATAGCTCAATTTTGAAAATAAAATGTACTTTAATAAACACTGCCTTTATGATTATTCAGTCTGTGTATACATTTTTGGGACACCTTATATAGATATATAGATATATAGATATATAGATATATAGATATATAGATATATAGATATATAGAGATATAGAGATATAGAGATATAGAGATATAGAGAGATAGAGATAGAGATATAGACATATAGACATATAGATATGTGTCTAATAACAAGTAAAGTATCATATAAGTGCAGACGAATTAACAAATATTACCAAAAAGGGCCATGACCTACTAGCCCATTAAGAACTATTTTTGCTCAATAGTGTCATCTACTTCTCCCAATACCTCTGTGCAGTTAGTACTATCCTCCCACTGCAGGGGAGAAAACTGAAGATAGTTGTGATATTTGTCAGAGCTCACCCATCTGGATTTGCAATGTCTTTCCTGTCTTTGACATTTCATTTATTTCTTGTCCCTGTTTGAGTGTAAATGGAGCCACCGGCCTGACTCTGATTCTCCATGGTTCACAAAGGGGCGGACAGCTCTAAGCTGCAGTGTAGCCACCGCCCTCTGAACTACCAGATTTCGGGCCTGATCCCTGCAGCCTGTTATTCCACATGCTTTATTGAGGCTCTTGGAAGATCTGAAATGCGTTAGTGGCAGCATCTTCCTCCATGGAGCTTGCGTTCTGGAAAGAGAGATACACTGGGGAAAAATTGTTCATAATATCAGAATCAGAGACAGATGACAACAACCTGTGGTAGGGAACATTTACAATGTTTATTACACACGGAACTCTCTTCTAAGCGTTTTCCATGGACTGGCTGTGGGAATAAATGAAGGCCACCCAAATGGGAGAAAGCCATTTTCCCCGAGCTTGCTTTGGCAAGGGAGTCAGTCACTATCTCTGCACTTGGCAGAGACTCGGATGCAGGCAGAGGAGAGGAAATGCTTTATAGACCAAAAAAGGGAAGCTTCCAGTGGCCCCTGGGTGGAGGTATTGTCACCAGCAAACAGGAGGCAGTGGGACACCCTATGTGACTAGTTAAGGGTGCATACTTGATTTTCTCCAGTTGTTCCTAGCTTGGAAGCAGGGCAAGATCAGGGCCTCCTGTAGTTATTAGTTAGGTCTCGGTCACTTGGGGCTGTGGTTTGGTTTCCTGTACTGGTCACTGCTGATTGTGGGCAGTTCTGTTTTTATAAATTGTCTGGTCATTGTCCATTTGTATATTTAGTTCCTCATAATTCACTTCAACCTTACAACAACCATAAAGCATAGACAGTATGTTAATCGGAAGAAACTGAGGCGTGGAAACATTAATTAACCTGCCCAGAATCACAAAGCTAGTGAGAGGCAGAACTTTGATTCTAACCCATTTATTCCAGAACTCACTGCACTAGGACAGTTCAACAGGAAAAGATCAACAGCATGAAAGCAAATGGGCAAAGAATCTGAGTCAGAATTTACAAAATAAATAAATTAATAAATAAATGAAATAACCCAATATAAAAATGGACGTTCAGACTCAATCAAATTAAGGGAAATAGAATATAAATTACTACCAATACCCATATTATTTACCTATCTGATTGGCAAATATCCAAAAGTTTGATGATATACATTGTGGGTGACCTTCTACATTGAAAATATTCTGTGAAGGGTAATTTGACAATATCTATCAAAATTACAAAGATACCTCTTCGTAACCCACCAATTTTATTCCTACATATTTATTAGACTGATATAAACCCGAGTGAAATAGCTTACATCCATACAAAATATTCATTGTCACATTTACAAGTGCAACCACTGGAAATGACCTAAATGACCATCAACAGAGGACTGGTATGCCCACACAGAGGGGTATTACACCACATCCACCACTCACCATCCAAGATGCTTCACATGTACTAACTCATTTAATCCGGGTACCATTCCCATGAGGTGGATGCTCTCACCATATCAACTGACCAGGTTCTAAGAGGTTATGTTGCCCAATGTCAACAGACATGACTTGGACTCAGCAGTCTGGCTCCAAAATCTGTTCTGAACACTGTTATGCTGACTACTCCATACTGTTTTAAAAAAAAATGATGTGCTTCTTTGTCTCAGTATATAATAATCTCCAAGATATATAGTGAGAAAAAAGGACAAGCTACAGAATGGTATGTATGTGTGCTAATTTTATATATAAGTAAATATTAATGTGTATATCTTGAATATGTATAGAATATATTCAGGAAGATACACAGCCTGGGAGGGGAACTGAACCACAGGAATGAAAGAGAGGTATTTTTGCTCCCCCCTCCCCAAAAAAGCTTATTTTTAAAAATTTTGGACCACCGACATAAACATAATTATAGACTTTAAATCAGGTCATATCAGGTTCCTGCTGGAAATCCTTTAACTGCTTCCTGTTGCACTTAGAACAACCCACTCCAGACCCCATAGCACAGTGAACAAGGCCCCGCCTGGTCTATGCCTTCTCCCATGGTGTGTCCAACTTTCCCTCTGGCTTGCTCTTCCCAGCTTCTTAGGCCTTGATGTTTCCCACCTCAGGGCCTTTGCACTCATTGTTCCTTCTGCTTAGTGTCTCTTTTCCATGTACTGCGACTGCTTGGCTGCTTCTTATCCCGTACATATTGACTTGGTTGTCCAGGCATATACATTTAAAGATGTTCCCCCCCATTCCCATTATGTATCACAGTTCCTTGTTTTATTTTTATTTTTGAGTAGCATTACTCATAAGCTCTGTTTATTTGTACTCTACATCAAAATAATGCCCTTAAAACATTTGTCATTCCTTTTACCAGAATGGGAATTTATTTGTCATCTTTTACATGATAATGCCAGCACATAGCACAGTGCTTGGCAAATGGTAGCAATTTAATAAACATTTATTTACTTGTTTAATTAATTAACTAATTAGCCATGTCATTCATGTAGAAAGAAACCCAGCGTGGAAGGGGGATGGAAGGACAAGATTTCCATTCCCAGCCTACAGCACACAAGTAGGAAAAAGGAGGATTTCATGAGACATCTTACATTCATTTACTGAAAGGATGGCGAGATTATTGAGTATCAAAACAAAATGTGTAAATCTTGGCCCAGGGCAATCACTCAAAGTCTGGAAGGAGGGTCCTTCCCCCAAGACCTCTGTTATTGCTCTTTGCTCTGGGCCTGGTGACGATGATGATGATGATGAGGAGGAGGAGGAGGAGGATGATGATGGGACAATAGCAAACCCTAATGCATAACAGTCCTTCACCAGACTCAGGCCCATTGCATTCTCCTTGCAGCTTGCAGGTAGAGCTTCATTTCCATACACGGTGCACTGTGTTCCTACCATTGCTATTCCATTAGCGTTCCCCACGCTCTGTTGTAGTAATAAATTTGGGGCACGATGACTGCATGTCAGGTCCTTTCAAATGCCTTGATTAAGGAGGATTTGGATGTCATTTCCTCCCTTTATTATTCCATTTATCCTTGGGCTGTGGAACCAAAGTGGGCTGGATCCTGAGAAGCAAACAGGTTACCACTGATCCATCTTGTCCCTTGGCCCTAGGTCAACAAATTGGCATGAGCCAAGATGGGGCCGACTCCGGACGGTGGGCCTGGTGACCGGGGCAAGCTGGGCCCCCGGTGGGCTTGAGCCACTCACCCAAGTTATGCTTCCCCTGACAGTCTGCTTGTCATGACTCACTGGAGTGGCAGTGCCCTTGGAGACGTGCCCCCGCGCCTGCCTGGAAGGGTACAACAAAGACTGAGAGAGAGAGAGAGAGAGAGAGGCACTGAGGTTTCTTGAACGGCTCCGCCCAATGCCAGAGCAAGGATGTAGACCCCTGGTGCGGTTTTCCTAAGTCAACTTGCCAAGCCCTTAGACTTCCTCCCAATATAGCAGAGGGAAGAGCGAAGTTAGACAGCGAGCCAGAGAAAAAGAACCCTGCCAGCCAGATTCATCGGCCTGTCTTCGGGCTCTGAGAGCGTGAAATGGAAATGGATGGTATCCAGTGAGCCTGCTCTGGTTTTATTATTTCAAAATGCCCTGGACACAGATTAACTCTCTTTGCCTGGTGTTCGGCTCTTTTCCTTCTCTTTCTTCTTCTAGGGAATGGGAACAGGAGGCTCAGTGACAAATTCATTGGACAGCAGTGTCTCCACCACAGGTTCTCGACATGCCTCTCCTGACCATCCTGGATGGGAATGTTCCACCGCAGAGCCACGCCTCTCATTGAACCCACCCTGACACACACCTTCAATGCCCCCGAACAGCCAGGCTCCACCAGTGAGGGAGCTGGGAGGAGGGAGCGACAGGAGGCTTGTGATTCCTCTCTGTGCAGGGCGGGCGGCACCCATCAATCTCCCAGCAGTCTGCTCCCCATCCTTAAAGGGCTTCCATCCACTTTGGCATGATGCAGACGGTCTTTCTCTGGCAGCGTTCAGCTGTTTTGCTTCCAGCACCTCGAGAAACCCAGGCAGGAGGTAGGCCACCCAGCATGAGTGATGACCTGGGCCTCCTCCAAGCTGGAGCTGAGGGAAGTCACACTAAATACTCCAGATGCCATCTGTGCAGGACACAGACATCCCGAGAGCAGACGGCTCAGCCTGCCGAGCAACCCCACGTGGTGCCCAGGGAGACTGTGCCTCAGGCAGTGCTGGGCAGGAAGGCACCGAGTTCTCTTCTTCAAATAATAAACCCTCCTGGCTGAGTGAGTACATTTGTCAGTCTTAGTTTTTGCATCTATGAAATGGGCTGACTCCCCCACTGAAAGGCTAAGATGAACATTCATTCTTTTTTTGTTGTTGTTTTTATTTATTTTTTAAAAAACATATTTTATTGATTTCAGGGAGGAAGGGAGAGGGAGAGAGAGAGAAACATCAATGATGAGAGAGAATCATTGATTGGCTGCCTCCTGCACACCCCACACTGGGGATGGAGCCCGCAACCTGGACCTATGGCCTGACCAGGAATCGAACCGTGACCTCCTGGTCCACAGGTCAACACTCAACCACTGAGCTACGCCGGCTGGGCCTAACATTCATTGCTTTTACATTTATCACCCACGGGTTTGGATCCTTAATATGTGCGGTATCTCCTCTCCAGGGCATTGTGTGTAGAGGAAAAGCAGACGGAAGGGAAAGCAGCTCGGCTCTTTGTGGTAGGACCTCGAGCAAGTTGTTGTACTGCTTCGTGCCTCCGTTTTCTCACTTGCAGAATGAGGAATAGCGCTGTCTACATTGGAGGAAATTAGATAATGATTTGAAATAGCTTAACATACATATTCTGAATGTGGTTGCTACTATTGTTACTAAGGAGGAACCCGCTTTACATAAATGCCCAAGCCCCTTCCAGCCTGCACACCCTGGCCTACAGTAGACGCTCGGTAAATATTTGCTAATTGAGGTACTTTCAAGCTTGAAGGCAGCACAGCACAGTATCCACTAATGGTGTCATTCTTGCAGAATGATTTTATAACCCCATTAGCTGGAGAGTGCTAAATGGAGCTAAAAAAGCGTTCCGTCAAGCGTCTTCCAGTTGGGGCCACTGAAACATCTGATTCTCTCCTTCCTCCCCCCCGCCCCCTCCCG